>NC_142119.1:12480500-12780833 GCF_056152115.1 Neolamprologus brichardi
CATGTTTGTTTTCACAGCAGGGAAATCCACACTTTTTAGTTTTAAAACTTCTTAATTAACATTGAACCTTTCTAGAATATATCCATGGTGCAGTGATTACCACATGTGCCTTATAAACAAAAGATCTTTGGTTTGAGACTGGGAGAAGTTGCAAACAGACTTACAATCGTACAATCTTAGTGTCAGTCTGCAGCCTGGATAAGCTGGATGGTTACACCAGGAAGGGCAGCCATGAGATCAAGTTGACACTCAACCTTTCCTCAGGTTGGTTTTCACTTGCCCAGTCTTCATGTAAGTAATCTAGACCAGTTTGAATAATGTGAATAATGGCACTCGGGGTTTTCAGGGGGCTGGCAGCTAGATTTGTCAGCTGTTACAGTGTTCAGTGCCCTCCTATAAACTACAACAACTTCCTCACTGTAAAAACCTTTATGGTACTGTACTATGTAGAATATAGCTTTTACTAAGCAACACTGTCAGTAGTTCATTATAGTTTATTACTATCTCAGATTACTTCCTAAAAGATTCTGTGCCATTATAATGCATTGCCAGCTAAACCTTAACCCTACTATTAGTCACGCAGTCTCTTAAAAACACCTCATACAGAAACAACAAACAAATTCTAAACACCAAATAACTGAAAAACTCTCACAACACTGTTAAATCCAGGATTTAAACCAAAGAAGAACTTTTTTTTCCTCTTTGTAAAATTATGTTGTATCTTGCTGTTCATATTTTTTCATATTTTATATAATATTGTTTACAGTGTGAAGCTGTACTCAGAAACAAAGTTGAGTACAGTATATTACTGTACTAAAATTCCTGTAGTTTTACAAAGGTTTTTTTTAATAGTATACACTGATGACACATACCAATGCATAAATCGTCCATTAAATTGTTACATAAGTACAATGTAATATGTTACCTTTAATGGAATCTGCTCAAATTAAATTTACTTAAATAGTATATACAAAGCACATTTTCCTTAGGAATTTACTATTTCAATGAAAAGTTTGAATTTGAATTTAAATTAATCTTAAATTGTATTTATTTCAGTTGTGTTTTATTCAAAATTATTGCTTCATGTTTATTAGGGTGAATAATCTTTTTTTTTTTGAGTGTATGCAAAATGAAATGTTTACCTGTGATCTCTGTCTCCATCTTGCCAGTTCCTGACACACCTACAATAAAACTAAACTCAAATAGCAAAACAACCCGACCTACTACAACCACCACCAGAACAACAACTAAACAACCAACCACAACTACTACCACTACAACAACAACAACAACAACAGCAACCCAGCCCACGACCACCACTACGACTACTACAACAACCAGAGCAACAACAACTACAACGACAACCAGAAAACCAACCACCACAAAAAGGCCCACTACTACCACCACTAAGAAAACGACCAGAGCTCCTACCACAGCCCTGTGGCTCCCACTGCCAAGAACTACCGCTGATCCATACTACTACAACCACAGAGAGAGGGAACGGTACCCATTGAAAACCACCCCAGCTGGAGATAACCGCACTGACAAACTCAACAGAGATCCACACAGCCGCAAGCTACCCATCACACATAGACTCCCAAAGACCAAACCCACCAAGAAGAAGAACGGTGGAGACAAGGTAATCTGTAACATTCATTTTAAAGATAGATTTAATAGATTGACTTTGTATTTTAATGGGTTTCAGATTCATGCTATTTATAGAATACAAAACACCTGGGCATATATTAGTGCTAAAACCATACATTACATAAATTTATAAATAATATCCATGAGTACATATGCAGCACACTTCTTGCTGATTACTTTAATTGCTTTTCATTGGAGCTTTTCGAATGAAATAGCTGTTTAGCAGCCAACATAACTCATTTCACCATCATTTTTTGTGTGTACAAAGAAAGGTTTACCACGACACCAGCTCAAGACCAAATCATTCTCACAGTGTTTGACTCAGTGAAGAAAATGACAAATAATATCTGCTTTTGTGCGCAGGTGTTGACTAACGAGTACGAAGACAAGTATGAGCCTAGCAAGCCAACAGCAAGCAATCCAGAGGAGCCAGAAGTTATCACTGTTATCACTCCTACCAGGAAGGGAAAGCACGATAAGCATGACAAGAAGAAGAAAAAGAATGACAAGGGTGCCAAGAAAGCCGACAGAAGAGGAAAGCCAGGGAAGGAGGGAAAGATCGGGGGAAAGAAAAATGGAAAGAAGGCGTCAAAGTACCCGGAGAAAGTGGACTATCCAAAGCCCACTAAAAAGCCAACGCCACCACCAAAGGGTGCCCTTGCCTCCTTTCTGGATTACTTTGAAAACAGGAGGCGGCTGCTGGTGAGAGCATGACATAATACTAACAGTTTATAAGAGGCTCTTTCACCTGGCAAAACTCCAGGTTTCGAGCTTTGGCCAGAGAGAAATGTCAGTACTCAGAGCACCATCGCTAAGTGTGGGAACAGGTTTAACATTTTGGCCAAAGTGCTTATTTGATTTCTTGCCAAAATACAGATGAATACAAATATCAGACTATGGGCATCTGGAACAGTTGCTTATTAGTCTATTATATTTCAAACACAGCCACTTCCTGATAAGCAGATAGCATGGACTTCTCTGCACCCAGCCAAAAATGGCTCCAACAGATGAAGCATGATGTGATTTAATTTCTGATTTAGCATTACCTCAGTAATTAATTGCTGTTGCCTCCTTTCTGTAATAATCTAAATATCTCCTCAGTAATTAACTGAGTTTTCTGTCAAATACAACTATCAGCCAGCTTTATGCTAAGCTAACTGGCCAATAGCTGTAACTTAATATATTTCCCAAACAAACTCGAGAATGGGATCAATCTCTTCATCCAACTTGCAGCAAGGAAGCAAATAAGCAAAATTCCCTAAAATCTCAAACAGTTTCTTTAAAGAAACACATCAGCACTACAGTAATGAATGCAGCTATAAGAGAAATTAAAAGACACAGCCATCAGTGATCGAACAGACATGCCTGCCAAACTCATTAGTCAAACATGAAATTAGTGCTTTTTTTCTGGACTTCAAATTTTGATAGACTGGATAGGTTTTGAGTTGGGAGGTTGAGCATTACACCATTCTGAATCACTGAGCAGCTGGCAGTGTGGAGCAGAAGGAAGTGACCTACAGTTGGTGCGGCTCCAATAAGGAAAGACTTTGTTTTCCAAGACAGAGTACTGAAATGTTCTAAAGACTCACATCAGGACAAATAATTTATTGTTGATTGATTTTTCACTAGTCAACAAACAGGTAAGCACCTCTGTACCATTTATTGTACAGTGTCACTTCTTTATAGTGAAGTGGTAGGGTAGGTAGCACAACCATCATCCAGGTATTTGAAAGACTGCACAGCTGTGAGCTAACAGACTGTGCGGCTCTGTTTTGCAGCCAGTATAGATTCTTACCACAGTGGTGCTGTGAACAGGCTGGGAAAATATGCCCCATCGTCCGCCTGCAGGTTAATGTAAACATCACCTCTGCAGCGCACTGTATTTGCACGCGCATGTGTCACAGCATACACAGGATACTCTAACCTCCCTGTTTCCACTCCCTCCCTTCCTCCAGCTGATTACATCCCCCAGTGAGGAGATCAGTATGTATGTTCAGCAGAGGGATGAGTACCTGGAGTCTGTGTGTGAGATGGCCATCAGGAAAGTCTCTATCATAACTATTTTTGGCTCTTTGACCAACTCCACCATGAAAATCGACCACTATCAGATAGGTAAGTAGTTCCATATGCAGTATGAGAGGGTTCAATACGTTGTTGTTTTTTTTTGCTCCTTGTTTTGACATGGTATATGCCACAATCGCTATTAACTGTAGCAAGTCTTTCAGTTGCTCAGCCAGGCACCTTTTTTGAATAGCTCATGTGGCTCTCAATTTGGAGCAGATGTTTTCCGGACGTGCAGCATTTCTCAACTGCAACATTTTGAAACAATGAAACATTTTTGAAGTTTCCAGCACTGAAGATGGATTTCCCAAACAGCCCTTCCATGCAGCAAAACACTGCAGTTAACCAGCAAAAGACTGTAATTCTAAATCAAAGTCATGTTTCTGCTGTCAGTAAATCTTCCTTAGGATGACAGAGTCATCGTAGATCCGGCTAAATGCTTTTCCTGTCATTTTAAGAGCTGCCACTTTTCTGTTCTACTTTGTGAAGACACAGAATACTCACATGTAGTATGAGGAAAACAATATTAAACCAGTAACACAACAGTGGGAACTTCTGTGCACCACACAAAAACAAACAAACAAACAAACAAAAAAACAACATGTTAACTAGAAACACAGAACAACAAAGCAGTTAGTCCAGGTTTATTTTTTATTGCCCCGATCTACAACAACAGCCATCCCAAGTTGTTTTATATACTAAAGACCCTGCAATACAAGAGAGAACCCCAATGATCAGATACCCTGCAAGTAAACATTTGGTGAAAGTGGGAAGGAAGAACTTTTTAACAAGAAGAGATTTCTGACAGAACCACTTCAGGGTGAGACAGTTGGGCAAGTGAGGAGAAAGAGAGGAGAACAAGGCACAACCTGCTGGAAAGAGAAGACAAATAGTGAGCAGAGAAGCTGTTCAGTGCGATGCTCAGAGTGTTTTGCAAAGTCCCCCATCAGCCTGAGCCCACAGCAGCATGACTGAGGGATGATTCAGGGTTTCCCGATCTAGCCCTGACTGGAAGCAATATGAAAGAATGTAAGAAATATGATCTGTCTTTCTAGTCCCGTATTTCAGATCAGTAGAAGGCTTTGGGAGGCAAAGGTAATGTCATCTTAGATGAAGTTAGTGGGTTAGGCACTGTGTTTCTGAAACATCAACCCATTTTGTGTATTAGTATACTATTGTAACAAAACAATGATGGGAATCAGTGTCCAGCCACATGTTCTCACTGACCTCACCCTTAATCTCCTTCACAGTGAAACTCTCTCTTACACCGGAGGGTTGTTGATAACAATTGTGGTTATCACCAAAAAGGAAAGCATTTTCTCTCTACTTAGCACTGAAATAAACAGACTCAGGCATTCTGTCATAAATGTAAGTAAGTTTGTGTGTTTTTAGGAATACAGTAGACGTGATTTGCCTTAAAAAAAACATTTTTCAGGGAAATGTTGTTGTGCGAGTGCTGTCCATACTGAGACTGTGGCAAGGAAAAGTGTCTCCTGCCACATCTGCTGTCCTGTCCTTGTTTTACCTTCCTCACATTATGTAAAACTAGATGTGTTCAGCAGAGATCTCTGCTCCCACAGTGACATCCAGAATGCGCACCGACTCTGCCAAAGCCACAGTGTTTTGTGCTTCTCTGTGCAGGTGATACTAAACAGTGTTGACCTCTGAATTCAGTGATGTTAGATTCGGCTCATTTACCATAATACCGTTGCTTATTTTAGTAATTATACTTTATTTGTAGCTAGAGGTAGGAATGCCTTCAGCTTCCAATCCAAAATGTGATGAGTTCAGCAGCTATGAAGTACAGGAGTCTGTATAACATGTACCAGGAGAGCAAACCAGAGTGCATACCTTTCCTGTGCATCATCTCTTGCGGAGTTGATGTGTAAGCTGGAGACATTTAATTCATCACACCCACATGCACACAGAGAGCAGTTATAACAGTGCTTGAAAACCTACTTGTTCAAATGCAACAAAACTGCTGCTGTTTTTGTGAGACACACTGCGTCATTTGTGCTTGGCTTCTATTTTGAGACATTTTATAGCCGTCTCAAACCAGAGGCTGCGGTTGATGTGTGTTAACTGCTCTTTGTTAAGCTTTTTAAGTGTGTCACTCAATGTGCAGATGAGGTTTTATCCAGATATAATGTTTTTATGTAGTCACATTGTTGTGACCCACCTCTGTTGGTAAGTCTTCATTCGCTTTAATTATGAAGGCTTGATTTAAGTTTAGGTTAAGGTAAGCAACAGTATGTAAATAAATCTCAAGAAAGTAAATGGAAGTTAACATAAGAGTCCTTGGAAGTGAGAGAAACACACTGTGTGTGATCATGTACAAACAGCTGGTCCTTTCAGCATTGCCCCTCCTCTGGTTACAGTGACTTCATCTTTGGGTTGTAGCCTGGTTGGCCACGTGTATGTTTTGCATATAGACCATATTAAAGAGTGTTTGCTGTACATATCTGTGTGTAGAGTCTGTCCTCTGCCACCTACATGTACTGGGGGTTTCCTGACGTGATTGCTCATACACATTACACAGCAGAGAGTGGGCAAACCAGCCACCAAGAACACACTGTTCCGTGGTCTGTATTTCATACACACACACCGAAGGAGCTATGATTAAAGGCTTTGGTCTGCATAAACACCAGCTCCATTAGACTTCTGAGACATCCAACCCTTTTAGATCTCAGCTGCTGTTTGTCCAGTTTGTCCCCGATTCATTCTGCATGCTTCAGTTCTGCTCTTCACTCAAGAGTCTAATTCTTAAACGTCTCAGACAAATTTATTAAAGGAGCAGTTTTTTGAAATCAGCATAGATAACTAAACTACAAGAGGAGTAAGCATGTTAACTGGGAAACAATTGCTCTTCATTTTACGTTAAGAAATACGACTGTAACATGTCTTAAGCAGTTTTTGTATCTGCCCTGTACTTTTCTAGCTGACTGGCAGTGAGGGGAGGGAGACATGACAGAAGAAAGATTAACCAATAGTGTGCAGTTTTCCTTCTTTCCCCAATTTTTCCAATCTGATATTCCGGGCAATATATTAGATTTAGATTAGATTATTTAGATCTAGTTAGATTAGATTTGACTTTTGGACCATTTCACTAAGATTCCAAATACAATAAATGTTATGTTCCTTTGATTTTAACAGTTAATTGATTTTCTTTAAAGGGGAAATTAGTACCCCCTTTAAAGTAGGAAAGTAGATATTGAATCTGTCTAATGTGCCTTTATTTCTCCAGAGAATGACAAGCCTATGAAGGGCCTTCGTCAAGAAGACCTGGTGAACCAGGATCTGATCACAGAGCTGAGGAAAGAGTTTGGCATGACCTACGAGGAGTTCCACATGGTCCTCACAGACACTGACATGAGAGTCAAGGTAGAGACTTACTCTTTCTAAGCAGTATAGTTGGATTATGTGAAGGCTGGGGCTCTATAGTGTAGTGGTTTGCACATTTGCCTAACAGTGAAAGATCCCTATTTAAGTACCAGGAGGAGGAAAAAAAAACCCTTGACAGCTGTGTCGGGAAGAGCATCAAATACGCCAAATTAAACATAAAAGTATACCTGTTGTAGTGACTTGTGAATAATTTAATTCAAGTTTAGGTAAATAGTGCCAGACCACAGTCACATCAAGGCATGTTATATTGATAATAAAGGTGCAGCCCCATAACAGAATGGCCGTGCTGTGTAGATCAATTAGCTTGTTGAATACTTAAATTAATGCGGTGTGAATTTGGAAAGCATGCAAGTCAAGCAGTTTTTTCACTCTAAAATGTAAAGATGTCCCCTAAATGAACCACACACACTCACGTCTTGATGCATTCTCAATCATCCAGGAGATGATTGGAGATTCACACACACATTTTTGTTTTGAAAAGAAGAGAGTTATAAACATATACTCACTGAATGTGACAGTGTCGAGGAAGAAGGTGGTGTGGTGAGCTTTTTTGAGAACTGTAGTTTCACGCTGTGATGAAATTCTTAAAAGTTACATGTTTTTTGGGCAGCTCTTATATTTCACACCAATTTCAAGACCTGTTGGAGGGACTTGGGAATGCATTACTGTCAATCAATATTAGCGCTGCACGATTAATCGTTAGAAAATCGCAATCTCGATTCATACTTATGTGCGATCTCATTTCCAAATGACAACGATTTAAAAAAAAAAAAAAAAAGGATGACGATTGTACTGCATTTTGATCCGGGACATAATCTGCATGAAAACAAGCGCTCACGCTTCCTGCTCAACAAATGACAAGGGCGGAGCCTTATACCACGTGATGCAGAAGCCATCTGGCAGGGAAAAAACAACGGAGAGCACGTGAAACTGCCCGAGGGGTAGTGATGTGCGATACCACGGATTTCCTTTACGATCCGATACCAAGTAATATTCAGGGTGGTATTGACGATACTAATCCGATACCGATACTTTGTACAAAAACTTATTTTATTTATTGTATCTCAAATTATCGCATCATAATGATTACAGGACATCAGAGTACTTGTTTCCAACAATGACGGCAGCTGCTTAGTTTTAATATTACTCTTATTTCTCTTTCTGGGTCGCAAAAAAGACTTTTAACATATTTTCAGGTGAGAATGTAGCTGTGTAAACTTCAAATATCTGAACCCATCGACACATTGTTTTCAAACCCCCGCGGTCTTTCGCTACTCGGGTTAAACATGATATATAAGTCACTTAGATAACTTAAAAATGTTATTGTTTGGCTTTTTCAGTGTTTTATTTGTTCGTGAGTAAATCAGTTTGGCTGAGATTAAAGTTATTACATTAGATTAAATTAAATTTAACTTTATTAATCCCTCAGGAGGGTTCCTCCGGGGTTTTCACACAGCTGAATAAACGTCAAACAGAAAACTGATTAACTAGAAGTGTGAGACGGTCGAGAGTTTACGCCAGCGTCCGGTTATATTTTAGATAGCAAGGAGCAGACGGCAGTTTCACTCCACGGAGGGAGCTCGTGCCGTACTACCCGGCTTTCTTTAGACCGCGAAGGCCGGGTCCTCAAGTGGAAGCAGGCTCTGAATTTGGACACCCCCGCTGTTTCCGGACATTTAACGTATTTTATCCAATAAATAAACACTGTAAAGTGTATTTACCCCCCCCCCCCCAACAGCCTTTTTGAATGTCTCCCTAGTATGGCCACAACACCTCACCTTTTTTCCACATGTATGGCAAACCACGTCTCAGTTTTTGTGGAGGTAAAATAGGTTCGCACGTGACTCCAATTACGCTCAGCCATTGTTGTGAGTGCGCACGACAAGGCTGCGAGAGAGACAGCCTATTTCGCACATGACTATGAAAGGCGGAAGAGGAAGTACTTCCTTTGAATGTAGACAATCCGAATGTTATAGTTTCTTTCCACTGTGTTCCTGTTAATGATAAACTACAAATTTACCCTACATTACTAAAATGTCAATATTTTAATGTAAGAATCAATTCTAGAACATAAATGATTGGTATCGGAGGAATCGATATTTCAGGATCGATCCGCACATCACTACCGAGGGGAGAAAACACAATGAGCGCAGAGGAAACGTTTCCTGATGGCGGTGAGAATGACAACCCCACTGTAAAATTACTTCCAAGAAAAGGTTCTCATTCCTCCATGTGGAAGTTTTTTGGCTTCAAAGAAGACGATGAGAGTCAAAAAAAATATCATTTGCAAGCTGTGTTTTGCCATAGTAGCAGCACCGCAAGGTAACACTACAAATCTGTATAACCACCTCAAACGTCACCATAAAGTGCAATATGACGAAGCTGTAAAGGCCAAGAAAGTGACAGGAGAAAATCCGTCCCCGTCAACCATCCAAACATTAATAACGGGAACCTTATACAGCGCTTCCCCATACCCGTCAACCTCCCGCAGGCACAAAGAAATTACGGAGGCTATCACAAAGATATGGCTCCCATCAACACTGTGCAAAACGAGAAAAAAAATCGTGATTCTCATTTTATGCAAACTCGTGCAGCCCTAATCAATATCCTCTCAAAGAGCCATATAAATATACATGTGTGTACCCTTGTCCTTGATCTAGCACAGCTGATTTAAATGGCTAAATAACCTCCTCAGCATGTCCTGTAGTTCTCCAGAGGCCTGGTAATGAACCAATCATTTGATTCAGGTGTGTTGACCCAGGGTAAGATCTAAAACCTGCAGGACACCGGCCCCTGAGGCCCAGAGTTGGCTGACCCTTGTATAAAAGGCCCCAAAGTTCATAGGATAATTCTATTGGTGTTCATAAGTTTATATAAGTTTATCTACTGTTCATTTAATATTCAATCTTCTGTCAGTTTGGGCCAGCCCACCGTATAGTGACATCATCCGGTTAGTAAGGTGGGCAGTTTAAGGTCAGATGAGCAGTGTTGGTCTTGTGGGGGTGCACTGATTCCTGCGGGATGTTATGTAAAACCACACACATACACATGCAACTGTTTTACAGCCCCAGAAATTGAGTTGTGACAATAAAGTGCCTCAGACCGAACCTCAAGCTCCTTCTTCCCTACTCTGCGACAATTTGCCCTTAAGTTGTGTTCTGGCTGCCACACCGGGGTGACCGTAGTGCTCAAAGACTGAATCAGTGCCACAACCGTGCCTATCCTTGATATCGCCACTACAACCCTAATCTAGAGGAAATAATAATGAGAGAGAATAATCTTTAGGCTAAATATGAGAACTGTCATTAATGTACCCGTAAAGCTTGAAGCAGAGAGATAAACAGCTGTCAATATAGGCAACGATAATGTGGATGGGCATACAGATATATCTAGTGTTCACTTGATATGTCTACACTTGGTTTCTACTCCAAATTAACTTTGTTTTAACTGTTGCAAGTGCTATGGTGAGATACCAAAATTAAATGGTCTTGTTTTAGTAAAGTGTTAAGAAAACACAAAACAAGGTGTTAAAAAAATAAATGAGTAAATATATATTTGTAATGCATCGGTGCCCAATAAACATGCAGTGAGGTACATACGTGTAAGCTAAACAGTCTAAACATATGATGTCAAAACCCTGTGACATTCCAAACAGCCTCAGCTCCATGTTATGTTTAGGACTAATTAGTACATGCTAACAAGACGGTTAGCATGATAGTGATGTGTTGTCATTGTGAGTAACTATAATAGCAGGCTCACACTAACCTTTAGGTTCAAGCGCCACCATCAGTCTCAAAGAGCCTTTAACAAGCATTTGCAGTGTAAGCTCTTCTCAGTCAGCTGCACTGTAAATAGCTGACATGACACGAAGAGAAGAGAAGCAATGCAGGGAAATGGAAAACATTCATAAAAGATATCCCCCTGTAGATTAGGCCACGTAACATAGCCAGCATCGGTAAATGCTTCTTTTTAATGTCTGTTCTGACTCTGGGAAACAAATATTTGTAAAATATTGTGAAAGTGAAGGCAGTGCTGGGTATGGCTGTTACACATGTACATACAAAAAATAAGAAGGAACCAAGCAGAGCAACAATGTAACCAATGCAAAGTGCCTTTGGATGCACACACACATCCAAAGGCATTTCTTTGGAAACAGGAAAAAACACAGAAGAAGACCCAGGAAAGCAGACACGTCATGGTTATTTCAAAACTAAGTTACAGCAGGTTCACAGCTGGCTGCCGGCAGAGCCGGCGGGCACGCCGGTGCAGCCCCCTCTAGCTTCTGCCCGGTGGCTACTGGGTGACCCCTCGTCTTGGGATCCTCAGCCCTTCCCATGAAGGTGGCTCGGATGCCCCTCCGGTGGTCCTCCTTGGGCTCTTGCACTCTGGGGCCTCTGGATGTCTGGGGCCTGGATCTCCTCCATGCCTGCTTCATGCCCTGGGGGACAGGGCTATGGCTCTCTACATCCTCTTGCAGACCATTACATGGGGAAACCATTTGAATACAAGCGCGCCGATCCACACAGGTGTGCACACGGGTGTTCACTGTTTGTAGACTTAAATCACACCTTTCTTGGCTGCTACTTCAAAGTACATTGTGCGCTGTCTGTCCTGCGTGCTGCACAACAACATTCAATATTTAGTATTTACTGCTGTTTACACTTAGCTAGATTAATGCGATGGTGTTGTGTTTAGTATGTTGCTTTGTTTTGGTTTTTTTTGCTTGTTTTCTCTTCTTTTTCTCTCAACAGGTGATCCCGGAGATATTTTTTTCCCCCCTTTCTCACTGTCCCTCTCTGTTTTTCTTTTCCTTCCTCTTTCTTTCTCCCTTTCCTATCCCTCACTCATGTCTGTCCTGTCTGTAACAACTGAAAATAAAATAAAATAAATAATAAAAACAAAGGTCGATCAAATGGACCAATACGGCAATGCCATGATGATCCATTTGGCAAAATAAATCCATTGGGTATCCTTGTTGGTCTTCAGACAACAATTCTGACGGCTAAAGAACCAAATGGGACAGGCAAAAAAAAAACAAAACTAAGTTACAGCGTTCTTGGACAAGACTGTTGTCATGTAGCATATTCACCAAGACTGCATGATCAGCTGTGTCAAAAGTCCTGCCTTCCTGGAACATAGCCTTAAGGGATTCAGTCACTGAATTGTGAAAGACCTCTAAATATACCATGGTATTTTAGCAGGGAGGATTTTAATCGTACTTTTTTACTTGCCCTTTCACATAGTCCTGACTAATACTTTTAAACAGCCTTGATTCACAGCACTGCTGTTGGTCGGTTGGTCCTCTTCCAGTGTTCACTGATTCACAACTTATCTGCTTACACTTCCATTAAATCTTTCTCTTTTTCTCTGCCCTAATACTGCCAACACGGGGCTTTTACTAAAACACTGTTTAAATTTACACAACATGACATTTGCTCAACATCTGTGTATAATAGTGTGTGTGCATGTGCCAGGATAAATCACCAGCCTGTTTTTCGGACAGATTCATCAAAGAGGCCAGTGTTCACATCCTCTGCTGTCAGCAGCAGACACAGAGGAGTCTGTGAATGTACACGGATGTGGGTGTGTGCATTGGACAGAAAAAGGACAGAGAGCGCAGTGCAAGGAAAGGTGTGAAAGAATCAGAATGGCAACTTCAGCATGTCCTGAGGAAGATGTACAAGTGTGTTACATTTTTGTGCGTGTTTCAGATGTTTGTGTTGTGTCCAGTTAGGATGAAATGAGATACTTGGTTTTGCTACTTCCCAGAAGTTGTTATAAAGATTTGCTGGGATGTGGTAAAGGCCACACCACATTTACTAACATGCATAACTTCATATAATCACATTACTGGAAGGAGTTTCACCATTTTCATGCAGTGGATTTCTATTTTAATGCCCGCTGTACTGTAGTGTTACTTATTCTTTAATTTTTTGTCGACAGGGATTTTGATTTATTTATTGGTTTATTGGTTTCACCTCAGACTTGACCTTTGGGAGAGTATGACTGGTTCTTGTCAATCTTGTTTGTCAGCAATCCTATGAGGTTCCCATTGCCATGAAGGCTGTATTTAACTACATCGACACCTTCTCCTCCCGAATCCGAGAGATGGAGCAGCAGAAGAGAGATGGAGTGGTCTGTAAGAAGGAAGACAAGCCCAGATCTTTGGAAAACTTTCTCTCCAGGTGAGGATTTCTGTGGAAATATAGGGCATGACCAAAACACTGTGGATGTACAAACATTAAAACCTTTTTTTCTGACAAAGACATCTTGAGAACTATTAGCAGGGAGATCAGTTAATAAAGCCTGTAGACAAAAGATGGACAGAGCCACTGATTCACTGATCCACTTGTTTTGAAAACCTTACATTTTAGCATTATGGTGTGGTGTTTTTGGAGACACAATTCAGGTTGAGGTTGAGAAAGTTATTAGCTAACACTAGCAAGCTTGGTTCATAAGCTGCAATCATAAACTGTTCGGGGATCACACAATAATGGATTTGTGTACAGGAATACTGCTGTGATTGTTTTACATTTTTAATTTTGATTATTTTAGTCATAGTCTTTTGAATATTTAGTTTTAGTCATAATTTAGGCATCTGAAATATTGTAGTTTCAGTCTATTTCTATTTTTAGTCTGTTAAATATCATTGAAAGTGTAAAGGTTTGTTTCCATCTTATTTTCCTTGATATCAAATGTGAAATGTGTGCATATGCTCACTCTCCTCTTCCTCCCAGGTTTCGATATTTTGTCACATTTTATGCACAGAGCGATTACATCTGATTGGGTCACTTCCAAACTCGTCCCGCCTTTGTACACAGCTTAAATATTTCTGATTGGATCTCACATTTTTAATTTTTTTTAGACCAAAGTATCAATATATTCCATCGCACTTTTTTGTCTCTTGCACTAGTTTTTAGTTAGTTATTGTCTCCCTTTCATCATGAAAACAAAGGTAACTGACAAAAATTATGACAAAAATAATTAGTCAGTGAAATTAACGCTGGATAAGAGCACCCATGCTGATGTAGCATTAACTTCTAGCTTAAAAATAACATGCACAAACCATTCCATAGGTGCAAGATTTGCATGACAAATTGAGGTATTCAGTACAGTTTCTATTACAACATTTTATTGAGATCGATGCCATATATAGGTTGTTCCCCCAAGGATCGATATAGTCTGTGTAGCTGGAATTACTGGGTGGTCCCATCATGCTGTGTCCACATCAGTCAAATATCTGTTGCAGTCAGCTGGACCACAATTAAATAATTCTGAGCAGCACTTGGCAGCCTGCAGCAGCCTGCATGTGTGTGTTCCATGAAAATCAAAAGTAACAAAAACCCTGCCATTCCTCAAGGCTGAATCATTTCAGTCACATTTTCTCCTGGAGATGTCTAAAGACAGGCTGTCTTTTGTTGCCATAGAGACCTGAATCCCCCCGAACACAGTGTAGAGATCTGGCAGGTTTTTGACCATAATTCCGGGTTGTCACCCTCTGGCAGTAATAGGGGGAATATGTAGCACACAAGCACAAACTCCTTGTCTTGGTACAGCACTCTCACTGCGGGACCAAACTGCCACTTAAATCCGGACTCAAATTTTCTGTGATTGCAGGTTCCGATGGAGACGTCGCCTGTTCATTATCTCCGCTCCCAACGACGAGGAGTGGGCCTATCAGCAGCAGCTCTACGCCCTCAACAGCCAAGCCTGCAATCTGGGTGAGTCACCAGAAGTCAACCAGTTTCACTTTTCAGAGGTCACTTCAGTTGCTAAAAGCTCAAATATGCTCGCCACCCAAGCTCTAATTGAGTCTCTCTGCTGCTTGGTGCTGTTTAGGTGGTGTAGGTTTTTTTCTCCAAAATCTGCTGCCTGCTGCAACCAAAAAACAAATCTATAAGAAACACAGTTGCAGGCTCAATGAACTGATTGTTAGTGTGATTAACACTCCTTAGTCTAATTCATCGTAAACAGTCACGATGTGCCTGTTCACTGTACTCTGTACCCTATAAGAAATGTTGTAAGAGATTGAACAACTGACCTTCTGATTAGTGGAAGATGCACAGCCACCCATAACAATCTTCTGTTCCTGCAAGTCCAAAAGTACAAAGATTCATTTCCTGGGAAGAGATGCCTAAAAGAGCAGAACTCTTTATGAAACTTCCCTTTGATGACATGTTTATTCCAAGGTGACCTTCACTTCACACGGGCCTGTGTCACGTCCCTGCTTGCCAAAATGTTAGTCAGAATATTCATGAATATGTTCAAATGAAGAAGTAATGAAATCAAATGAACAAGTTATGTTTTTTGTTTACTGCAACTTTCCAGACATTATCAGCCTGTGTTTATGCACATGAGCACTATGTGTGTGTTAATGCATGTTCACCAGCGGATGTGGAGAAGGATCCCAGATGACGGAACTGGCAAAAAACTGAACTGTTTTTCTTTTCCTCCCCTGGCAGGAGACTTTTCAGCCGGCCAGTTAGTCAACTTTTCCACAGCAACTTGAAAGTTATTACCGCACATCTCAAAAAGAGGCATTTGTCTCAACTTTGCAAATCTCAACAACCTGACATGTTTGACAGGTTTGTGGAAGATACATGTAAACTTTAAATAGCCCACGGTGAACTTTCCTTCTCTGTGAAACCAAATAACTGCTGTCAGCAGGACTTTCTGCCCAAGATGAACCTCACGCTCTTGTTTTGTTTGCACAAGCTGAAGATTTTGGACATTTCTTCCTGGCTCCCTTCAGACTTTTGTTGCTTCTGCAACACTAAATGGTCTTTCACGTGTATGAGCTTGACCTTGAGTCAGATGTTTTATTTGTAACAATCAGCCATTAAATCTACAATTACATTATATCAGTTTCTGACCTTAAGGGCTAGTGAACAAGATGACAAGTAATCTTTCACTGCCCTGTCTTTTTGAATGTTTCATGCCTGTTTCACCTTCAAACACACATACACTGTGTGTACACAGGGGCATTAAATAGGGGTTTATATTTAAGCCAAAGCAAATTTTTACAACCTTGCAATGATAAAAAAATATTTTTAGCTTACTGTTGATCTGTGAAGCATTAACAGATTATTTATCATTTGTCCTAGCTTATAAAGCTCTCATGAAATATAACTTCCTAGAAAGTGCTACCATTTATCTGTTTGAGTGTACACTGTTTTTATTTAAGTCAAGTCAGATGATTGAAAAAATCAGCTTTTCTTGCTTTAACACTAGATCCAGTTTAGGTTCTACTGGGACTTTTTTCCCTTCGTGTGTTGCTCTTGGCTGGTTTAGCACCCAGGGCTGCCCCCTCGCTCCCTCATCCCACACAAAGGCCTGTCCTGCTGACTGAGAGGTTTGATCCTGGTATTCAGCACTTGGCGCTCACCAAGTGAAGCCAGCGTTCTCCTGTGTTTAATGTGGGCTTTCTCACTTCAGAGGAAACAGCTTTTTTGGCAGGGCTTTCCGGACCACCATCACATTCTCCTCCCTTTACCTAGAGACCAGTGCTTAGGACAGTTCCAATAACAAATAAGTAACAATCAGCCTAAATAAGCAGACTGATAAGGAACAGTTGGTCAGCATACTGCTGTTCTCATTTGAAGTCATGCTGTTGTCTAAAAATTGTTTGCCTCATTCTGATGTCTTTTCAAAAAATGGTTTCCATGGTTACACAGGCCTGAGGCACATCGCCATTCTGAAGCTGGTTGGCACAGAGTCGCCAGATATGGGCGGAGTCTTGGAGCTCTATCCTATCAATGGTAAGAATTTTTAATACAAAATAGTGAACAAATATATTTTCTGAAAGCTGAGGTCTCTACTTTTTTGGTATCTGAGTTCAGTGTGATAAGTTTAGAGGAAGAGGAAAATGTCGATGTGCTACATCTATTGTGAAATTCACTCTATAATACGTTGTTCCTAACCTGATCCTCTGGTCCATTCAGGGAGTGCTACCGTGGAGCGTGAAGGGCTCTCTGCTACCCTCGTGAAGGACATGAGAAACTACTTCCAAATCAGCCCAGAATACTTCTCCATGCTGCTGGTGGGGAAGGATGGCAATGTCAAGTCCTGGTACCCCTCACCCATGTGGTCCATGGCCATTATCTATGACCTGGTAGACTCTATGCAGCTCCGCAGACAGGAGATGGCCATCCAGCAGTCACTTGGCATGCGCTGCCCTGAAGATGAATATGGTGGCTATGGTTACCATCAACATGGATACGAACACGGTTATCAGGATGGCTATCACCAGGGGTATGGTTACTAACAGGTGTGTGCTTTCCAATGATGCACACTGGCCTGCAGCTGGTCCTTGGTGCTACCTTCCTTTGGCCCAAAACCTTTTTGTGTCTTTCCCATCTCCCACCGGGCGGTTGACACAGACGAGTATTTTGTAGCACTTAGTGAAGGGAAGAAAAATGCTTTCACATATCCAGTTCTTTAACATTCCCTATATAGCATAGTACGCTGCTTTATAATTAGCAGCGTCAGATCTGGTTAGTCAGTAAATTTATGGATGAACCTGAAGGTTCAGAGATGAATTGCGTACTTTAGTTTTTGCCGGGTTTTTTTTGTTTGTTTGTTTCAACTTAAAACATTATTGGATCGTCTGTCATCTCTAGCTGGCTTTTTTAGGTCAGACTTACATAGTTTCAGCACACACGTTGATTTTGTAGATAATAGAACATATTTATTGGACATCTGTTGCATTTGAAGTGCAGTTACCAATAATATTATTAAAAGCATCACATTATTTCTCTTTTGTAAAGTTTCTGTTGCTATACATTGTTTCTATTTATACTCTGTTTCTATATGGCTATATGAAAATAAACATTTGACAAACATTTTACTACCAGGTCCTTAAATTATTTGTCTCACTTTCAGTGCCAATGCGCTGCAATAATCTTTTGAGCAACACCTCCCCCTAGTGGCAAAACTGGAAGAATATTTCCAAGTATATTTTAGTGGTCATGTTTGATTGAAACAACCTGCCGTACTTGTAATATCTACAGTAGTTTCAGACCTTCTCAACTTACTGTCCCCTCAATGCAATCACATCTGCAAACACACTTTGTGAGTAAGAAGGGCTGGAATCCACCTACCCATTTTCTTCCACTTATCCAATTAAGGGCATGGGGAGGCTGGAGCATCTCTCAGCTGCCATAGAGCAAGAGACAGAGTTTGTATTAAACATGGCCAAAGTGTATGTACAAGTAAGTCTTGTTCATTTAAAGCTTAGACATCAGACTGCGTTACAGTCTCTTTTCTCTTGGATCTGTATAATGTTAGTGGGTGTGGAACACTGTTATTCAGCAGGTGGGTAAAATATAGTTGGCTTAAAGGAACTGATATTGAGCTAAAACAGCTACCAAGCATGTGCAAAGTAATAGAATAAAAACATGGAGTTAGAGCAGCTAGTACCCTTTAGGTCTTCCTTCAGAAAACCTCAGTATTTAAATAAATGCACATAAATTTATGACAAGACATCAGCGATTGTATTAAATTGCATTACTTGCACAGAAGTAAAACAACTTGCCATTTATTTTACAAGAAAATGCATTCACACGTGAGGATTTTAATGGCACAAACAACAATCTTTAGACAATGTTATTTTACAGTTTAACAAGAAAATATTCAAGCCCCAAGTAAGAGAAGCAGGGAGTTTGTGGTGCAGACAGAAAGTCAGGCATTAGCGGCAATTATGTCAATACCACTTATTCTGGCTCAGAAAATAAACACCAATAGTCCAATGAAAATAATAGTCCAGGTGCCAGATGTATAAAACATTCATTTATATTTTTTCTGTTTCCACCTAATGTCGGGTGTACTAAATTTTAGCAAGCCTCCTATTATTTTGGGGGAAATTTGGGGTCCTATAAAAAGCTGCAGCTCTGCTTTCCTTTTGTCAACAATGAAAAACAACTTTCTTTGCCTCTCGTAGTAATGTGAGTGGTATTTTCTTTCTTTCCCCTTTTACTTTGGACTTAATTGCCTCTGTTCCTTTTTTCCCTTTGGTTGAGTTTCTTCTTTTGTGATTCCAGAAGAAAGACAATTTCTTTTATCCACCTTGATGAAAACTCTGTGTCTTCTTTGTGGTTCTATTCATCACCATGTGAAATTATTTAAGCTGCAAATGTCCAGACAGTTAAAGGAGCTCCTGCATCCATTCATGACTGCAGAATGGAGTGGAAACAAGGCTGATGGACAAGGGTTGAGTTTCATGAAGACTGAGATTTAGGGTGGAAAAAGTGCCTATGCATTTGGCCCATGATGTGAGTCAATTCTTAATACATGAACACTTGTGAATGTATAGTTTGTAGATTTGCGTTAGACTGCCTCTTCCACAGTACAATACAAACCGAATTCATCATAGTGTGGATAAAGATTCAAAATCACTACAATTTCAAACAAATCTATTATCAAAACAATCCTGAAACTGCAGTTTCTGGTCCTTAGACGTCCAGCACCAGCAAGCAGTCAAATAGCAGCATGTACAACAGGAATCATGTAAAGAAATACACTGTCCATAAAAGAAATCCATAATGAATCCAAAAGTATCACTTATCACTTATTTTCCAACAAACAGCGTTGCTGGTACTTTCTCCCATATGAATGACAGCAGTCATCCACAGACAGGCACGTTTCCAAAATATACAGATTTCGCTAATTCTGTTATTAAACACCTTGTTTGTTTTTAATTCTAGGAGTCTATCATATAATCTATCAACAGTATCTTTCACCGTTTACCTGCTTATCACTGTTCAAATAAATGCTTTCACAGACAATCTGTGACCGTATTCCATCCAGTCAATTGTGCAGTTCGACATCAGCAGCAGGAAAGATGCAGAGTATCCTCTGGATACTTGGGAGTGAGCTCTATCATTACTACAAGGACTCTTCATCAGATTCACTGTCTGCATTTGCCTTTGTCAGGAGCTCGAGCTCCTCACCGTCCTGCAACACAAAAAAGAGACAAGGCATCAAAATGAATGCACAAGTTGTCAAATCCAGTGGACAAATCGGCAGACATTGAGGTACTGTGCACATCTTTTTTCTGTCTTCAGAAAGGGCAGTATTTGCTCCCCGAAAAACACCAGGGAAGTACCGTGCATTTTAAAGCCACGGCTGCCAATGGAGAGGGTATTTTTGTTAGTGCTCTAGCAAAGAAACAAACACCTGAAACCTGGCATTTCACATGAATTACAGGGTTTCTTGAATACAGAACAGGACGCTGGGGATGAAAAGAATTCCAGGATAGTATCCCCACAGACTGCTGTATTGTTAAATAGCTTCTTCCATCAAAAAACACTTGACTACTAAAGGAATTATATGAAGTAAAGCTCCAGCATGAGCCTGGATGCTATTTTCATAGCTGGGAATCAGGTTTCCTCCTGCACTCAAGAAATGACATTACAGAGAAACAAGAGCCAAGTTTCCTGCAGAGCACTTGGTATGTGGGCGGGAGTAGAGGAAGTGGATATACATCGGGGTTAGGTGAGCGAAGTTGTGTGAGGAAAAGGAGTGTGTGGGCTTGTGTGCGTGACTACTGAGGATTTGTGGTTTGTCTCCTACCCCTCTTGACCTCTCAAACACCTCCCCGTTGATGACCCGTAGTTTCTCTCGCTGCAGGCTATATTCCAGGTCCTTGGGCCAGCTGGCATTGTAGATAAAGATGGCCAGCAGGACCGTGGGTGCCTGGAAGAAGAAGTCCAGCGAAGGGTGGAAGTCAAAGAGGAAGAGGGAGAGGCCTGTGACCAGAACAGTAGTGATCTGGCCAGTCAGCACATGGAACATGTTGTCTCTGAATTTTAAGATGAAGGCCACGGATAAGCCCAGGGCAGCTAGGGAGAACACAGAAGATTATGAGTTCTTCAAATGCATACTAGAGATAGATAAATGAACTAGTCCAGTTAATAACAAATTACATCCAGCAGCTGGATTAGTGTAGCTTAGCACTGATGCCAGAAGCAGGACCAAATACCCACCAGGTTCTGTTCAGAGGCATAAAACAACTCAAGTACCAGCAGCTTACAAGATCACAAGTTAAGATGATTTTGTCTGTAGACGACAGAAATTGTACAAAGTAGTGGTTTCGCATGCTACAGTCTTTTGGAGCCCCCACCCCAACCCCTCCTCTATTTACGCCAGCTTTCATCTGATTGGCTGCCCCTACATCTGAGCTTCTACAAACAGAACCAGGTGCTGCACCACTTCCTCTGCTTATCAATTTGACAGACTTCCTTCAACCCAGCCATCCCTTCCAGCTCATCCTGGAGGACACAGTATTCCCCCAAGCCCACTGAGACCTCCTCCCAGTAGGACATGGCCAAAAACACCTCACCTACCTAGGAGTCCAGGAGGAATCCTGGTTAGATGCCCTGAGTACCTCAACTGTCTTCTTTTGATTAACATATTTTCTCTTCTTCAAGCAACTTCTATAATCCTCATGGACATGTTTGCATATAATTCAAAGCAGCAAACTAATTAAATTAAATTAGAGTGGACATCTCCAGCAACAGCAATGACAGTAGGAGATCTCAGTTCAATAAACATCACACTTATGCCTGCTTGATATTCATCTTCCAGTCATATGCTGTATAAAACAGTATTCAAATGTCCCTCTGATGTGAGAATGATGCACTACAGTGCTGACTGAAGTTATCAATCTTGTGATAGGCAGAAACACCAAAAGTTAAAAATGTTAAATGTAATTTTGTGGTCCCAATGACTGCATGATGTCCAAAAGTAGAATAAATGTTGAAGCTGTTTTGGTCCACTTTTGTTTAACACTGACATTTTGGAAGAAACTGACAAATCTGACTAATGGGAAAAAAAATACAAATTTGTGATGACAGTGCGAGTCATTAATCCACCATTACTCACCAGTGACCAGCACCAAGCCCAGGGAATAAATGTTATGTCCATGTAGGAGGCCACAGTGCATGGTGAGACCTCGTGCCTCGCTGTTGAGCCCAAGAGTCAGACCATTAAACACCACACCAAAGGCATACCTAAAAAACACGCAGTAAAAACGACTGATGTTAGCACCAAACTCATCCACGTGTCCTCTGCTTTCCCATTTTCTTCACAAGCAGCTTCTCACAGTTTACTGTTCTGTATGAAGATGCTTTCAGTGAGCTGCTCTCCTTCTTTGAGAATCTTCTCATTGTAAATGTTGGCCATGGCAGAGATGAAGCACTGGAGGATGAGCAGGATGTGACCCACACCCAGAGATTGAAGCTTCGATACTACTTTGTCCCTCCAGGCCTGGCCGGGCAGGGCTGATGCCCATGATATACTGGCAGTGTAAAGGAACAAAGATGTGAAAAAGCGTATTTAATGTAACGTGTACATTACAGTATTTCACTGTAGATTAATAAACAATACAAAAATGTTATCAAGTTGCAAAAGAAGTGCTCAGAATTTCCCAAAGCTCTCTGTGCCATTTTACTTACAGAATACTTTCTCGATGCAGCAGTCAAAAACACCATCATTTAAATCTAATATTACAAATATGACAGATATGTGTCATTTATTAGATTACCAAACCTTTTCTTCTCCCTTTGCATAAAAGACCTGCTAAAATAGTTGGAACTGATACATATAATCTTTCCGTCTCTCCCTACAGCTGTGGCAGTTTAATTTTCAGCTTCCCAGCATGAGCTGCAAAATCAACTATATTTGAGGGGACTGACTCACTAAATGAATTCAAGGTGATTAGAAATTATTTGAATACAGTAATAAATGTTTTGCATCCTCACTACATTTGACCTGTCATGATGTTTTCATAGTTTTGAAATATTTTACCTACGTTTCTACACTTTATTCTTTATCTCATGTGTATAAATATGCTCACTGGGTGTGTATTGTTCTATTTTGTGCTGCTGCTCATCTTGTTCTGGAAAATTGTTCTGCTGCAAAAACATTTTGAATCTCCGAAAATCTACTTCCTAGTTAAGTAAAGGTTAAATAATCCTGCATGCTTCACTTTTACCTGCTGTTCTTCATCTCCTCCAGAAGCTGGGTGTAGAGTAGGCAAGAGTTGGAGGGGCTAGAAAGTGGGTTTGAGTGAAGACTGGGAAAAGCTATTGAGTTTTGCTTGCCTCCTGATCCTGTTGTCAAGGAAACGATGGACAGGAAGAGAATAACCAACGCTGCCCACTGAACCCAAGACAGGCGCCTCCTGTAGGAAAAGGCCAAGTAAAAAAACAAAAAACAAATGACGCTTAATCTATTAGCTTATGATATACAGCCTTATAAAAATAACAGCCTGAAGATCAAATTACCTGTGAGTGCTTTAGTGCACTGGGACAAGCAAAACACATTCAGTAACAGTGTTCCATAGTATAGGAGACCATTCTCACTCACATGCACACTTTGGTCCGCTTACAATTGGAAAACATGAAAACAAAAATGTCTTTTTTCCTCAAGAGACCAACCAAAAAAAATCTTAAAATATCACCTCTCATTCCACAATCAAACACACACAACATGTTTCTGAAGAACAGTTGAGTTAAAAGTGAAACTTACTTCAAAACAATTCTAAAGAGCACAGCTGTGGTCAGGATGACAAAGTTGGAGAACAACACTGCCATAGCCTGGGAACAAAAAGACCAGCAGCAGCTCAGCACATTTAAAGCATCAAATACTCATGCAGGACATTCTGTTAATGCCAGTCTGATATGAAAAGCTCAAATCTACAAACTGGAAAATGAGATTTGGATGTTGACAAAGGGTTAAAAAAAAATTGCAGTCCAAGCAACCAAATTTCCCTCTAGCAGCTATCATTTAGCAAACATCTTAAATATCTTATCTGTACTGACAGGCTGCAGGTAGCTCATAACATAGAAGATGATGAGGTTGTCAAGAAAGTAAAGGAAAGCAGGGACGGCCCACTTCAGGGAGCTGAGGAAGGAAGAGCTGGAGGCACAACCCAAATCTCTGCATGATCGGCCCTCTGTAGTAACAGAAAGAAAGAGTCAACGAACATCCTTCACTCATGGAACACAGAATGAGGTCAGATAAACTTATGAACACAAATATTAGTTGTAAGACTTGTCGTGGTTTTTGTCATATTCGAGACATGATAAATACTAATACCCAGGTTATTGATCCCTTCTATTTTGTAATGGTTAATCCAACATTCCTGTTGCCACTGACCTTTAATTGGAGGGTTGACCTTATTTTGACTGGCCATCATTAACTAACCTGTCTCCTATAGACTTCATTAGTTTAGATTTTTAGTGCCTTCTACGACCTAAGCTAGCAGGTGTATTGAAATCTAAAAATAATTTCAACAGGCAGTCACACCTATGTATGGTAAACTAATAGGTACAATCCCAAAATTCTGGAGACACAGGACTTTATAATAAATAATACATAATTAATAATTCATTAATAATGGTCCTCTACAGGAAATTGGGCCAGTCTGACAGAAAGATTCTGTCTTTGTAAGTTTGAGATGAAAATTTACACAAATGAAACAACAAAAATGGGGCTTTTAACCTTAAAAACAGATCAGTCATATTTAACTGCTATGTTTTCTTTATTTTCACAGGCAAACTTGTAGAATTTGTAATCACACTTCCAACATTATCTTAGTTTCTTTTTAACTTCTTCCACATTTAAGCAGTTTGCCCAGATATCTGAAATTGAGGGTGTTTTCACATCTATAGTTCATTTACTCTGGTCCTAACCACTTGATGAGTTTATAAACTTTTAGCTTTTCCCTGTGATTGGGTTTGTTTCCACACAGAGAAGAATTCAAGCAAACTCCACACAAACCAAACTGCGTCACTACAAACAATGTGACAATGTTCAGTTTGCTCAGCAGCCAGATGTGCCGGGCCGGGAGCAACAAAAGTAAACGCAAGAAGAAGGTGCTGTGTTCTGTGAACACAGAGAATTTACATTTATTTCATGGTTAGCTGCTAGCTTGTACAGACCTTTGCACATTTATAGTACCTTTCGATGCTGAGATTACAAAGCATACATTGCTATGGGATGGGGTTTTTTATAGCTCAAACTACACCTTCACACCATAAACGAACGGCTCTGGAGTCAATTTGGAACTATACTGAGACCACTTCCTCCAAAGGGTCTCGGTGCTGTTCTTTTCATCCGCTCCTGAGTGCAGTCACACCTGCACGAACAAACTGCACCAAGGGGGGAAAACGAACTAGAGTTTGATTTAAACAGACAAAACACTGCAGGTGTGAAAACACTTCGAGATGTGATGTGAAACCAGATCATAAGCTGATCCCAACTAGGACACACACGCAAGCATCAAAGTTTACCTCGGACTATGACCCTGACTGACATGACCAGACAGAAGAGCAGTTTAAGAGCCTCGGCAAGCAGATTTACAGATGCTGGGAGGAAGTCATACTTGTTTTCTGCAAAAAGAACAAAATGTGAAGACACGTGCTGAGCAAGCTGCCAACACATCACTGTAATGCATGGCAGAAAAATTAACACTGTTTTTTAAATCTTTTTATCCAGCTGTGAAAAAAAAAAGTTGTGTGCATGTGTTTACTGTCAGGTAATCACCGGCATTGGCAGACATTTTCAGAAGTAGGATGCGGCTGGTACCCAGTGTTACAAAGCCTAGCCCGAGAGCAAGAGTGTAGGCTGATGAGCGGGAGCACAGCCTGGGGCACAAGCGGCAGCATGCCATGGCTGCGACTGGAAATGGATCCAGCCAAACCTGCTGGAATACATACAACCATGCACGCACACATGTTTATCAGACTTCCCCTTTACATTATGATTATTATACTGCCAAAGAATTTTTTAAAACTTCAATATTCAGTAAGATGACCTTTATATTCCAAAAAATCTATGTATCAGGCAAGCTTTCAGGTCAATTCTTTAAGTAATCCAAGAGTTTTATGTGGATGTTGGCTGTTTTTGTTTATTCTCTGTCAAACTATGACTCAATAAGCACTGTTGCAACAGGGCTCACAGGGATTTTCAGTCTGGTTATTGTGTCATTTGGCATACCATAACATTTTCTTCCAATTTCCCTCCCTTAAGAGTAATTTTTTGACAGCCACCCTCACACTGACACCATTTCTGATGCGGCTTCAGTAAGCAGTATATGGATCAACTGCAAGCCCAGATGCATCTCTCAGGTCCTGTGTCAGGTCTTTGCTGCATTTTTTCACCCTGATTCTAAAGAACGTGACTTTGAGATACTGTTAATCAGCTGTGGGCAGGTTTTTAAGCCTGCCCCTTCTTCTTTTGTCCTCCACTTGTCTACCTTCCTTTTGCTTTTAAAGACACGCTGCACACCACGCTGAGATATGCCAAGTTTTCAGCTAACACTTCTTTGGTGCAAAAAATACAATTTTGTCCCTGTCAAACAGCATTATCCTGGGCATTTGTTGTATATTCAAATAAGTAAATGGGCACAAATTCTGTGTTTTTGTGAGAGGCAGCAAGTAATAAAGTGGCTAGAAATATACTTTAAAATTGGCTCTTTGCTCAGTTGTTTGTTATGTGCAGACACAACACTGAGTTGGGCTCTCCTATTCTTGAATAATTCACAGGTTAAGTGGCTTATCAAACAAACAAAAATAAACAAATAAAAGTTCTTCTGAAAATAATCAGGTACAATGACTGGACTGAAAATTTGTTGTTGTTTTTTAATTAAAAAAAAAAACGCCAATAGCCACAAATGAGGGAAGCCTCAATATTTTAGCACAATACTGTATATCCACAATTTCACCAAGACAACAAAAAAACACTCCTTGCTAAGTGCAATAAGTATTGGTGCTGGGGGGTTTTCTGTTCACTAATTTAACAAAAAATAATAATAATAAGGATTACACTAGATAGCTATAATAACTGCTGAATGATGTTTTAAACGTACTCTTGCTTTAATTTAAGCTTATTTGATACAGTGCTTCCTGTCCTTTACCTATTCACAAGAGAAAATACGTGTTTTGTACTCTTGCAATCTAAGGCGTTTGGGGGAAAACGCGACTTACATTACCATGATCTTGGCGTCTGAGAACCTACACAGACCTAAATACACAGAATTTAAACACCGACACTTTGCTAAAATACGTAGTTATATTTCACTTTTACAAAGACTTACTGACTTAAGAACTAACAAAGCAAACTAACGGCAAATTAGTCGACAGTTTTTAAATCAACTTTCAGCTTTTGAGATAATTTAAACTCCATTGCCATGTCCAATAATACTCATAAAACTTATAAAAATCACCCGAAAATTGGCAGGACGGTAAGTTAAACTGTTCAAACACACAAAATTCAACACACAGCTCTATAAGCACAGAGGTGGCCTTGCATCACAAGCCTTTAAATCGTCACTTTTGTGCCAATAAACGCCGATAAAACACGCTTGTTCTTTTAAATATTCGGAATTTTTTTTTGAGGCCACTGTCCATAACATGAGAAAACAGGGCAGTGTTATAAATACCTGCCTGCTAGGCTTCTTTAGTACAAAACATAACCGAGGGATTGCATTTCGCCAACACTACCGCTTCCTGGTTGATCTGCGCAGGCGTTAAAACACAGGTTACGACGTCATCCCGTTTTGGGCTTTGGAGTTGACGTCACGCCGCATTGCATTGTGGGATCGCGGCGCCATGACAGAAGGCCACAAATCAAAACAAACACACTACTGTGTTATTCTGGAAGGAATTTAGCAGGTTTGTTATTGTCCATATTTTAAGGGAGTTTTCTTTACGATGGGAAAATGTTTTATTCTGTTTCTTTAATTTCCCCAAGAATTATGATAAATGTTTTTTATGATAAATTTGTTAATACTTTTAGCTAAATTTTTTATCCATAAATGTAAGTTTACTAACAAAACACCATATTTCTGTCATTTTATTAAGGATGTGGAAATGTACATACAATCAATATCAGACTCCACCAACAAAATGCTCTCAAAACAACATATGTATGTGAATTTTTGCGTGTATTCTTATAATTGTTACTTTTTTCTTTTACCCCTGGCTTTTTGTGTTCATGTTCTGTTGTTTTGTATACTTCATCTGTTTGTATGTTGTATACTAATTGTTTGTTAAATAAAGTTTAAAAAAAAAAACACACTTTGTTGGAAGCAGGACTGTCAGAACCATGCTTAACCCCCTAGGACCTGCCGTCCACATATGTGGACATCACATTTTGGGTTATTTAGACCAAAATACTCAATTTTGTTCTACATGGGCCTGATATCCACTTACGAGGACATTATACTGCTACTGTTCTATCAAAATTATAAATGAATATCCTCATTTGTGGCTCTCATTTTTCTTAAAAACAAAAATAAGGTAAAAAAAAAAAAAAAAAAAAGGTAATTCTTTGTTTTTACATTCATCGGGCCCCAATGTGACCAAATATCAAAGAGAAATTAAAAATGCATGTCGTGGAAGAGTTCGGGTCTTAGGAGGTTAAAATCAGCGCAAAAGACAAAGGGCTGTATCGCAACCGATTGCGCCCAGGCGCCAAGAGACTCATATCTGGACATTCACTTAGTGTTTACCAGTTTATTATTATTTTTAAGTAAGATGTGACTTAAAGTATCACATTTACATAAAACAAAGACAAAAAAAATCTATTCTCAGGCTACGTCCACACATAGGCTACGTCCACACGTACCCGGGTATTTTTAAAAACGCAGATATTTCTATGCGTTTGCACCTTTCGTCCACACGCAAACGGCATTTTCGAGATTTTTAAAAACGCCTGCCAGGGTGGATATTTTCGAAAACTCCGTTTTTGCATTTACGTGTGGACACGAAAAACTGAGAAAATGCAGCGTCAAAGGTGTGCGCATTTTTTGACGTCACACTGTGCACCACGTTATTGTTTCGGTGAAATAAATTTCTACAATACTATTACTGTTAATTTTACTCTCTGCAGTGTTTAAATGCTTACATATACACACAGTTACTGTCCCTCCACACATACGACGCGGTTCTACTTCTATGCCCCAGCTTTGTTTACTTTTTCCCACCGAGGCTTCTAGACTTAAACCAAAATGACGTGTGCCCACACCTATTACACATACAGTAATGCTTCCCTGAAATTATGGCATGTTTTTAAGAGTGATTTTCTGGAACATTCTTAGGTCAGAGAAATTTATGATCAGAATTTCAACACTCATTCCCACAATCAACACCCTTCGGGCATGACTCACAGCAACGCACATATGTTTCCAGTTGCAAAAGGAAAAAAAAATATGCAGAGGCGCAGTTCATTGCCCTGGGACATAATGTTTGAACTAGCAAGTGTGGGTATGTGTACGTGTGTCAGTGACAGATAAAGCACACAGCAGACTGTCTGTCAGCTCCCAAGTTCTTGAGTTGTAGAAGAGAGCACACTCTCTGATCATAAGTATGAGGCTCCGTGTCCGGACTGGAGCTCGCTGGCTCCTACCTGTCCTGGTTCTGCTGACTGCTCACCAGGTCAAAGCAAACCAGCCTCAGCCTAAGGAGAGACATTACTACATTGCTGCTGTGGAGATAGATTGGAAATACTCTGGCAACGACACAGACGGGTAGGACAGCACTTCAAACTTTGATAAAGAGTAACTGGAATGCTTTTTTGTTTTTTGTTTTTTTGCATGTAGTAACTTTATTATTGTATTTTTAAAAATCCGTTTTATTATGAAATCAGTAGTCACACCTTGTTAAATCAGTAAATTTCACATCTTAGACTCTATGCACCATTGTGTATGTAATGTGGGGATTTTCTTATGTGTGCACAATGAGTAATGTTTTGTGTTTTTCCACCCTTCCTTAGGTCTGGTCCCACCTATAAGAAAGTGGTCTTTCGGGAATATGAGAAAGGCTTCAGACAGGCGAAGACTCATCCATCGTGGTTAGGTAAATGCTTCATGTGGTTTACATGAACACACCGTATGTCTGGTTTAAATTTTTAAGTAACACTTGCGCTGTCTGCACATTAACTAACCTGTGAGATAGAGGGGTGTATTTACCAATAACGTTCCCAGAAAGCAGTCACCATGTACATGCATGTATATTAGAGACTTAATGAACCAGTGTTGAGGAGCTTTTAAGGTGCCCTGGTGTCACGCAGTGGGAAAAAAACACAGACAGTCGCTATCAAATGCACTCTTTTATCTTCAGGACACATTCGGTTGTTATTATTATTCATTTAATGTATCACTCCGAGTGCATATTAATGGATAAGCAGCTACCACTTTTGCTAATTTTTCTCTAAAGGAACTGAATTAAAAGGTTGGACTTTCTCCCTTCCACCTCTTATGTGGTGCCAAAGCATATATTAATTTGCAGAATAGTGAAATAACAGTCACAGAATAATTCCTTTCCCAGAAAGCAAGAAAAAAATATAAAGCTGTATTTACAAAAAAGAAGGTTACTTTCATTTTATTGTAAATGTTTACGGTCAAGTTGCTGTGCAAGTCAACAGTTAAAGAGAAAGAGTGATGAGTCAGTCTGTGTTTATCCGAGTGTGTCCCTGTGATGAACTAAAGCCTTTGAAATGACATGATTCCACATAAATAAACTTCTCTGCAGGTCTCCTTGGTCCCACACTGAGGGCAGAAGAAGGGGAGACGATTGTTGTAACTTTCAGAAACATGGCCACCAGCCCGTATAGCATCAGCCCACACGGTGTGGCTTATGGGAAACAGTCTGAGGGTGAGTGCGTATTAACCCAGCTGCTAACAGATGAATGCAAAAGATGCTGCTATCCTTAAAACAACAGCACCACTACTTCATAACATAGTCTGCCTCATAATGTTACTGCGAGTGCTTGTGATGTCCCTTATTGTAATAATTACACAACATTAGCCAATACAACAAACAAATCTGTTTGTCTTCTTCTAAAATATTAACCAGGCAGGCAGATTATCAAAGCAGACAGTTCTGAAGTCCAACAGGAAGAACTGCTAAGCCTTAGGAAATCACTCTCTGAGACTTACAGGAATTAAAGTGAACTTAGGAAATTGAGGCAAAGTGTTTCTTAATTTGCTCTTAATACAAAAGTCAGAGTACACAGGAAACACAAAAATTTAAGAAAACCATGCAGGAGAGTCTCTATTATCTTTGTAAACTGTTTAAAGCTGGTTATAAAAAAGAAAGCTCAAAATCTTCTCAGACTTCCACATACCACAGATAACGAAAGAACGAACTAAAGGAGGCAGCTTTATTTATGGTGTAAAAACTAACATTAAATACAAAAGTAAACTAGAAACTGGAAACTACAAACTTCAACTAGAACACAAGAAAACGAACCAGGAAGAGTAAACTCGGGAACGGCTAGGAACACGGAGGAACCACACAGTATTGTGAGAGTACAACGCAATAACAAGCAGGGGAAGACTGAGAACTAAAATACACACGTAGGAAACGAGAGGATGGGGGAAAAGGTGGAAACACAGCTGGAACTCATCAGATGTAAAAACTCAAAACACTGAACACAAGACAGGGACTATCAAAATAAAACAGGAAACACACAAGATGCACAGAGGCATGGATTTGATACTGAACAGAGGGAACACGGAGCATAGGGACAGGAGCGACATGAGACACGACTGACTGGGGAACAAGAAAATAAACATGAAGACAGAACAAAATCTACACTAAACATGAGGGGCACAGGAACAAAACCCAAGAACTAGAAATCAAGAAATACTAGAAAACTTAAGGAGCTAGAAATACAAAACAGAAATCAAAACGCTAAGTCTGGTAAGTCATGATAATAACACAAAATATAAAACACTGATTCACTGACCCAGGACCATGACAATAAGAAAACAGAAACTTTTGAAAGTCTTGTGAACATGACATCAGTGCAACTAAGGAGATTTTCTCTATATATTTTAATTTCATTTTAGTTAGTTTTCCAAGTTTACAAAAACATTTAAATTATTTTCAATTTCTTTTTCAAAAGGCTGGTTTTTATGTTATTTTAGTTAACTAAAATGTTTTTTTTTCCACATCTAGTTTTAGTTTATTTTTTTAGTTGTAGTTGCTGCACACCAGTGGCATTTTGTTAATTTTGTCATGATATTATTTATCTGTAATTCGGGGTAATCTCCTTTCTTCACAGGAGCCTACTACTTTGACAACACATCACACAAAGAGAAAGAGGACGACAAAGTACTTCCAAACAGTGAGCATGTTTACTACTGGGAGGTGACGTCAGATGTTGCTCCTCAGAAAAATGACCCCACCTGTCTTACCTACACCTACATCTCCCATCAAAATGTGGTCAAAGACTACAACTCTGGCCTAATTGGCACTTTGCTCATCTGCAAGCAAGGTAACTATGAAAATGTGTTGGTGCTTTTTGTGTTTTTCACACTGCTTTTAGAATTTTGATCACTCTCTTTTTTTCTTTCTCTCTGGGCAGGCAGTCTAGATGAATCAGGGCAGCAGGCTGGCATCCACCACGAGTATGTATTTCTATTCGGGGTTTTTGATGAGAGCAAGAGCAAATACGAGCCTAGCGGCTATACCTCAGACAACCATGTGAAATATACTATCAATGGATATACAAACGGATCTCTGCCAGGTAAGTCTGTATAACACTCAGTTATTTGTCACTAAGGGATCTAAAAGCTGGCCTTTTTTAATATATGGATTCTACAATAATACAATACAATAATCAAGTATTCAATAGCAAAACAATGAAAACACTTTAAAACAGTTTTTTTACATTTGTCTGAAACATCTGACTATTTTACACACACACACACACACACACACACATATATATATGTATATATATATATATATATACATATATATGTGTGTGTGTATATATATATATATATATATATATATATATATATATATATGTGTGTGTGTGTGTGTGTGTATATATATATATATATATATATATATATATATATATATATATATACATATATATTGTATTAACATAAGCTATGGACTAAATTGTTACGTTAAATACAGACCCCAGAAGCAGCCCAGAATTTCACAGTTGTTTTTTCTGTTCTCCTCTGATGTATACTAAACAATTATTTACACTGGTATCTCTGATTCACATTTCCAAGAGATTCGTTAATCTTTAGCTACAGTTCACTCCATTTCTATGACAGCTGGGGTTTATACAGTGAGTTGTACAAAACGTTTTGACATTGGCACAAGGTTTTTCATTCACTTCATGCTGCTTTTGTTTTTAATGAAATTATTATTGACATGTTTCTATGATAAACTGAAGAACAATCACAAAGATTTAATCATTCAAAAGCTGCAAGTTGCAAAGTGTACCAAAAGACCTTTGTGCCATTGCCAGAACTTTTGGCCACAACAGTATTTTCAGGAACAGTGGCATTGCTGATGGAATTGAGTGGTAAATGCTAGGATGTGTATGTCGGTGTAAAGGAAAAATATTGACTGTAAGAATAAATGTAAAAACCATAAAGAGACTCAGAGTTTCCTCTTTTCCTTCCAGATGTCAGCATGTGCACCTATGCCCCTGTGAGTGTACATCTGGTGGGTATGAGCTCAGAGCCAGAGGTATTCTCAGTGCATATGAATGGGCAAGTACTGGAACATGCTGGGCATAAAGTGTCATCAGTCGGGCTCATCACTGGTTCCTCCATCACTGCCAGCATGGTGGCTGTCCACACAGGACGCTGGCTGCTCTCCTCACACACCGTCAAGCACATAGAAGGTAAGTGTTTCTCTACATAAACCAGAGTAGAAAAGTATTCACCTGTGTAGTTAAACTGACAGTAAAAATTCATTCCTATTGTTGCAGCTAGCATGCACGCTTTTGTGGATGTGATAAATTGTAAAGGATTTGAAAAACCCAAGCGGTGGGTGACCTATGCACAACAACGACAAAGCACAGAGTGGAAATACTACATCGCTGCTGAGGAAATTTTCTGGGACTATGCGCCTACCAACCAAGACCATATTGATGAGTAAGCAGACTATATTTTAAAACATTTTAGGTATTTTTTTTGGTTTATGAAAGATTAAAACTGCAAATGTGCCGACATGAACTGATATAGAAAATTTCTCTTTTTTTTGTGTAGGGACTTCAAGCGCCAGTACCTGAGTCAGTCACCAACACGCATAGGTGGGAAGTACAAGAAGGCAGTGTACACTCAGTACAAAGATGAGACGTTCACTGAAAGATCAGAGAACCTGGCGAGGAAAAAGGAGCTGGGTATTTTGGGCCCAGTGATCAGAGCTCAAATAAGAGACATTATTACGGTGAGAGAACATGTATTGTATGTATTGTATTGTATGATTTAAAACAGAATATTATTTAACTGCGTTCAAAAATTCAAAACCTATCTCTCAAAGACAGGAAATAGATGTACTTTTAAGTTGAAAGTCAGCACTTTATCCAGACAGTCCGTGGTATTTCAAGTCAATAAACACAGAGCTAAGACAAGTATCTTGTGTGTGTCTCACTAAAGTGGACTGCAGGGATTGTGTAATTATTTCACAGTGATTACAGACTGTTTGTCCTCATGTACCCTTACTGCTGTTACAGATTGTTTTTAAGAACATGGCCTCTAGACCCTACAGTATCTACCCGCATGGACTGACAATAGAGAAGTCCCAAGAAGGAGTCAACTACCCAAAAGGAGGTACTAATTTCTCATCCCATTTAAAGCAAACGTTTTAAGGCTGAACAGCCCACTTTAGTTTGCTTATATTAAAAGTTGACATATATTTGATGGAGTTTTTGTATTATGGTTTCCAGGAAACCATTCTCATGGTGTCCAGCCAGGTGAGACACACACCTATGTGTGGAAAGTGGTCGAAGAGGATGAGCCTTTGGAGGGAGATTCCAGATGTCTGACACGACTTTATCACAGTGCAGTGAACACACCGCGGGACATCGCCTCTGGACTGATCGGACCAATGCTCATCTGCAAGAGTCAGTCCCTCAATGTCAGGAATGTGCAGGTAAGAAAAACAGCTGCTAGACACTGGGCAGCAAAAATAAAAAATAAATAATAAATGCTGCTTTCAGTGTTATTTGGTTTGCGTCCAGACTCCACACAGAAAGGCCTCAGTCTTCATATTTAAGTGGTATTTTGAATTAAGTTTGGTTTCATATAGTTTTCCAAGTTCACTTATTTAAGTTGAATTCAGTCCAGTTTTATTCATATAGCACCAAATCACAACAACAGTTGTCTCAAGGCGAGTTATACTGTAAGGTAAGAACCTACAGAGAAAGGCCCAACAATCACATGTCCTCCGAGCAAGCACTTTGGCGCCAGTGCAGAGGAAGAAGAAACCTCCGCCAGAACCAGGCAAAGAGTAAAACGAAACTTAGTTTGTGAGCACACAATCTTGTTCAGTTAGTTATCATTTTTTAGTTTATGTTTAGTTAACAACTATTGAAAAAGATTTTAATGAATGTTGTTTTAATTTGTCTAATAATTTGATGATGACCAAAATACCTGCAAGCCCAAAAACTATAAGACTGAGATGTATTTGCTGTTGATATAGAAACTGATGGTGTGAAGAGGAGTACATGTCTTTCTTTTTGTCTATAGCTGAAAGCAGACAAAGAGCAGCATGCGATGTTTGCGGTCTTTGATGAGAACAAGAGTTGGTATCTAGAGGATAACATTCACCAATATTGTAATCAATCTAAAGTCAACAGGGAAGACCCAGAATTTTATAAGTCCAATATCATGCACAGTGAGTTTTTCCTTGAGCTAATTAAGGTTCATATAACATATTGGCCTTGCATTTACCTGGCTGCAGTCAACTAACTGTCATGAATTACCTTACAGCTGTCAACGGTTACATCTTTAAATACGACCCACCCTTGGGCTTCTGCAGTGGTGAGGTTGCAACATGGCACGTGTCCAGCATTGGCGCACAGGACTACATCCAGACAGCTACTTTCTACGGCCACACATTTGAGCTGAATGACAGAACAGAGGACTTCCTAAGCCTCTACCCCATGACTGGAGAGACCATCACTATGAACATGCTCAACACTGGTCAGTAAGGACTGACAGTGCTCATATTATGTCAGATTCTTAACATCCAGATAATTATTTGCCAGGATATTTTTTACCTTCAGAAAGACATTGAAAGCAACACTTTATTGAACTGCATGATATTAAGTGTAGATTCATAGATGCAATAGCTCTCTGGTGTGAAAATTAAAGCCAGTGCAGTTGCACAGAAGTCTATGGAAACAGAACCCTCAGCTCTCTTTTTTGTGCCCTAAATAAATGCTTTTCTGATGAGTTTATGGCCCTATTGTTACATTACAGATCATAGTTAATATACAAGAAGTTCATTTTGTACAAAGTTGTAAAGGTCAGGATATGCTCACGATTTATCAAAGATAGTGTCCTTTGGTTTCATGTTTAGAGGCACCCCAGGTTGGTGGGTTGATGGTGAGAACAAAAATGTTTCATGACTTCACAAAACTTCATAAGTGTAACGTAACATTTCCCATATCCATCCTATATAGTCCATGTAATTAACCAGTCACTGCCACCATCCGAAACAGATGCACATGAGAAGTGACTCCATAGTTTTATCACTGATGTTTTTGTCTCTCTTTTAAACCAGGTGTCTGGCTTCTTGCTTCCCTGAATTCCCATGAGACAACTAACGGAATGCGTGTTAAGTTTCGGGATGTTGAGTGCTTCCGTGACTACCAGTATGAGTACGAAGATTCATTGCCAAAAAATGAGTTTACTGTGTGGAAGCCCCCAAGCTTGGAGGAAATCAAAGAAAGAGAAGAGAAAGAGAAAGAGAAGGTAGATCCAGTTAAAAACCCATCACTGGAGCCAGATTTCTACACACAAATGTTTGCAGAAGAATTGAATCTCAGGTCTCTCAAGAACCAGTCTGCTGACTCAGATATGGAGAACTTGGACCTCTCTTTCCTGGATTACGATGTTGTTGATGTCCTTGAAAAAGATATGAACAGCACCCTTAATTTCACAGAGATAAAGAGTAAACCCAAGACCTCCACTATAAATCCAGATGCATTAACTGAAATGTGGTTTCTTATTTTGAAAGTCCTGAATATTACAATAGGTAATTTGCAGAACCAAAGCACAAATGAGAATACAACACATATACTGAACAGCAGTACACCATTGACACAGTCAGTTTTAGACAGTTCCACTCTGTATCAAACAGAGAACCAAACTGGTTTGAATAGCCACAATGTGTCACAAAAGGATTCCAGTACAACTAGAAATGGCAGTTTGTCATCAGAGACTACCAGACCTAACGTAGCATTGCAAGAGCCAACCAATCTCACTGCAGCACCATCAGGAAATTCAAGTAACAGTTTAGAAAGGGAAAGAATAAATGTAACACTGACCACTGATAACCACACTTTTATTGAAGAGGTTGTACAGGACTCTGAGGAGAAATACACTAGAGGGGATGTGTTCTCTTACTCTGTGCCTCTGTCAAAGCTAAGCATTAACAATTTCAACAGTAGCCTAAACAGCAATTTATCAGCTGACACTCTGCTGGAAAATACAAAACGGGAAGACGAGACTAACACTGCAGTAAAGTATGGCAACATGTCAGCAGAGAGAACAAACCATTCATTGTCAGTTCTAGAGGCAGATGTTGAAGAAGTCAGCAGCAACATTAAAAGGGACAACTTAACCATCTTGGAGTTGACTAAAAGCACAGAAAATAAAACCAGTGACAATAACACTTTTTTGAGCTCAGGAGAGCTAGAGTATGGACTTCAAATTAATCTTGAAGTTGTGACTACTCCAACTAATTCCAGCTATAAAAATGTAACCCAGCTTTTGCTTGAGAATGAGCAAAATGTCACAGGGGATGCATCTAGATCACCTCTATCAGTGATGAGCAGTATGGGGCATGAGGAGAATATCTCAAGTCTCTTGGACAAGTTGACGAACACATCTTTGGAAAGTCTTTCTAATCAGACTACAGTTTCAGGTAACCAGTCCCTCAGTTCTGAAGAGCTAGGTTTCTCAGAGAGCAGTGAAGAAGTGATCATCTTCCTTAAGGAAAACAATACAGAGGCTATTAAAACCAGTTTGGTCAAAATACAAGGTCACAACTGGACCTACGAAGGAACTTACCAAATGATACCTGAGGAACTTCCAGACCAGTTGAAGAAACACTTTGAGAAGGAAACCCCTCAAACAACACTGCCTCCAAAAAAGAAAGTCAGGGTTGTGAACCGTCGACAGAGACCAGAGAAGGGACATGGCATGAAAACAAGGAAAAGAAAGGAATACAAGCCTCAGGCCCGGAGTGGTTTACCATTCTCTCCTCGTGGATTTAATCCAGGAATGACTCCTCGTGGGTCACGGCCTCACTCACCAAAGCCCGTCTTGACCGAGGACCACGTCATTGACATGCCCGTTGTTATTGGTGTGCCTCGGCCTGATTTCAGTGACTATGAGCTTTATATTCCTGGGGGAGAACCAGATCACCTAGCGCTAGAAGAACAGGATTTCAAAGCTGATGAATACGAGTACGTGATGTACAAAGACCCTTACAGTGTCGCTGATGATATCAGGAACCTTGACCTTGACGAGACCACAAAATATTACTTAAAAATGTCAGGCCCCAATGTCAAGACTTATTTCATTGCTGCAGAGGAGGTCGAATGGGATTATGCAGGGTATGGACACAGGTAAGCTCAGAGTTGTGAAAATTTAAAAGACTAATATAACACCTGAATGCTGATTTACAGGAACTCAAGAACATGTCAGCTAAAGCATCATCCTGTTATTTAAACAGGAGGCAAGAAAAGCATGAACTACCCAGCCAAGAAACTAAGTTCACCAAGGTAGTCTTTCGAGGTTACTTGGATAGTAGCTTCACCACACCCGACATCCGTGGGGAGATAGACGAGCATCTCGGCATCCTGGGGCCGGTCATCAAAGCGGAGGTTGGACAAAGCATCATGGTAAGACTAACCCGACATAAGCCAGCTGCCTTTACTTTCTCAATATTTATATATTCTGTCTAAAGCAACCAAGATCCATCTAACCAATTACCTTCACTAAGCTAATAGACTCACTATGTATCCTCTATCCTGGTTTAAAGGTCAGAGCTCCTAATCTAACTCTCAGCAAGATAATCAAAAAGAGCATTTTCCAAAAAAGTTTATAACCCCAACCCTAACACTCCATCTTTCCAAAATGCAGAATGTGTGTCACTGTCTCGTAGGTGGTGTTCAGGAACAATGCCAACCGTCCATATTCAATACACCCCAATGGGGTGTCCTATACCAAGCGGACAGAAGGCCTCTCCTATGAGGATGAATCCCATTACTGGTTCAAATATGACAATGAGGTTAAACCCAATAGCACCTTTACTTATTTGTGGATAGTCGGGCATAAAGTTGGGCCAAAACCAGAAGAGTCTGACTGCCGAACCTGGGCCTACTATTCAGGCGTAAATCCTGTGAGTATAATAATTAATACTTGTTATAAAAAAGAGAGATGCAGAGAATTTTCTGTGGTTTAAGTTATATCTTCAATAAAACAAAAACAAAGTAATGATTTATTTAAAATAATATTGAAACTCACATGTGCGCTGTCTCTTAGGAAAGGGATATCCACTCAGGCTTGATTGGGCCTTTGCTGGTGTGTCGAGAGGGAACCTTGGACATGAAATTAACAGTTAGGAGAGAATTCACACTACTTTTCATGACTTTTGATGAGTCACGGAGCTGGTACTATGAGAAGAACTCTGAGATGATGCAAAGAAAAAGGCGAAGGAGAATCATGGATCACACCTTCAAGGAGAACCTAAAGTTCCATTGTAATGCATTAGGGTTTATGTAATCCACCCAAAATGTGTTTAAATATGATAACTTTTAGTACCTTCTATACCATGCACCTATTAGAGACAAAAACAGAATTATATAAAAATGTCTTGGTTTTTTTTAGCAATCAATGGAATTATACACAGCCTGAAGGGCCTGAGGATGTACACCAACCAGCTTGTGACCTGGCATCTCATCAACATGGGTTCTCCCAATGATTTTCATAGTGTCCACTTTCATGGGCAGACATTTATACACAAGAAGAGCACCAGCTACAGACAGGCTGTCTACCCACTGCTGCCTGGTGAGAATGATATGTAAACTCAGAGTAACACCTTCTTCACCACATTTTAAACATTAGAATTCACAGTCTACAGGATTTGGATTGTCAGCTGTAGCAGCAGAGAGAAAAGTTTCAAGTGAATCAGTGTGATGAACTGTGTTTGCAGGGGGCTTTGCTACCCTGGAGATGTATCCATCCAAACCTGGCCTCTGGCAGCTGGAGACAGAAGTTGGCCTTAGCCAACAGAAGGGCATGCAGACACTCTTTTTGGTTCTGGATAATGGTGCAAATATAAAACTATCACTCTGCTGCATTTACAACATGATTTTCTACCTTTTTTGACATGTTTTATATGTCTTACATTTTAATACTGAAATATTTCTCGTGTGTCCCCAAGACTGCTATCGTCCACTGGGTCTAGAATCGGGCAGTGTGAAGGATGGAGAGATCACAGCAATCAAAACTAGAGGTAGCTATACTACCTCTTGTCTGCAATAATTTCTTTTAGCAATAAATACACTTCGGTACTACTTAACTCACAGTACATCACGAATCACTACTGATCTACTGATGTTGTTGTTACCTGGACTAAAACTAGAAGGGTAATCAAGGTCATTGCCTTTATGTAATGAGGGAAAAGGAGAAGGAAGAGGGAGGTCCTTTTCCATTGGGTGGAGATCAACTAAAAAACTAAAAGGGCAGTGATAGCCAAGGAGTACAAAACTCAAGAGTAGCAAATAACATGATTTATTTACTATAAAACAAGCCCAGGGCATTTAAAAATAATAATAAAAACTAAAGCCAAGCTAGAAGTCCAACTTCTACATTATATGTACAGATGGAACAGTCTTGAACAGATGCTCTAGCACCAACTATCACAGAAATCCTTCTTTTCACCAGTTGTGTCTCCACCATATCCGACAACTTTTCTATAATTCTCATAAAAAGGACTTTTACTGTGGACTCAATGCACTTCTTATACCACAAGCTGCATTCACCCCTGTCCCACGTTATTTTCTGCACTTTGACCAATCACACTCTGATGGATACATCGGAGGCAATCGGAAGTTCGGTATCTTGTCAGAGGACCTGGGAAATTTTGCATGGTAAAGGTCTGTAATTTTTTCTGTCTTTTAAGGATACTGGGAGCCCCATCTTGCCAGATTGAACAATCAGGGTAAATACAATGCATGGAGCACAGACATGAACAACAGCTTTATTCAGGTAATGTGGTGTAGATGTGATAACCTACACTCCCATGCTTACCATGTAAATGAAGTTGTTACATACCAGATGCGATGAAAAAAAAGACATGAAATTCCACATTTTTCAGATGCAAACTTGTTGTTTAACATATATACACACTGAAAGCGTTTGTTCTCAAAAAAAACAATTTTTTCCTCCAACACTGGACTGAAAAAAGTAGCTGGTCCTGATGTTTCTAAACCAGAAAGGGAAAACAGAGAGATTCTGGGTTCATCCACTTCTCACAAGAAGGCAGCAGCAGGGAGAACTTCATGGTTTGAAATCCAGGAATTGAAGCTGTTTTACGACTGCTTGTACATGTTTCAGGATGTGAGTGAGGCAGTTTGAGCTCTTGTTGGCAAAGTTGGGACCACATCTGAAGAGGCAGAGAAATTATGTCTTAGGTAAAATAGTCAGAGGTTGGGAGTAATGAAGTACAAATACTTTGTTACTGTACTTAAGTAGAATTTTCAGGTATCTGTACTTGAGAATTTCTTTTTCTGACAACTTTTTACTTTTACTCCCTAGATCTTTAAATGACTAGCTGTACTTCCATTTTCAAAACAGCTTAGGTTTGGGATAGGTTACATTAGGTTCAGCTGTGTCATCTGTAGCATTTATCATCTGGGGTTAAAGTGGAATGGTGTTGTGTACTCCCAATGCCAAGTATAACTACCTTGGCACAACAGTGCTCCTGCTAGCTAAAGGTCCAGCTGCTGTATTTTACAGGGAGAGAAAATTGTGTGACATAAGTTCACTCAGAGATGGAGAAAGATGTAGGAACACAAACAGGAGTGGGTAAGAAAAAGAGAGGTTAGATTTAAAGATAAAGACTGCTCAGTGACGCTTGATAAACTGCAACTTTAAAGCTTGTATTCAATGTCATAATTCTAATCACATATTTGATTTGTATATGGTGTGTTTTGATAAATTATGTATTATCATATTGTGAAATGTCTTGCAACACAAACAAACCTACACAAACTTTATGTTCTTCAAATGTTGCATGAAAATACTGGGTAAACAGGTTAGTTTTAGTACTGTGGCGAATTCTTTAAATTCTAAAACACTGTGTGCGTCTGGTGCATAGTGGCTGTGCTGCTCATGGTCAGTGTTCGGTTACAAGTGCAGCAGAGATGAATTTGCATTTAAGTCAATGATGCTTATATTAATTAACTGAATTCCATCTTTATACTGTCTATTATAAACACAGTATAAAAAGTGTAGTGTCAGTGTAGGGGATAGACACCAGCCAAGATAGCTTGTGAAACTGCTTACATCATGTTCAGTTGTGTGAATCCACAAAGAGCAGCTGGTCAGCTGATTACAGCATGTACACAAAGAAAACCTACTGGAGCTCACTTTAGAAATTATTGTAAATTGTGATTCTTTTCCCAACGCTTAGACACTGCACAGATCTTAGAGTTTCCTTAATGTATCCCACTGAATCCGACTGTAACCCTTGACTGCGCTCATTTTATTGTTTATCTGTGGAGGCACCCTCGACAATGTAGGCAACAGAAAATAGTGTGTTTGTTTTTTTTAATTCTCTTTCACTTCATGTGTCCTACATAACATGCTCAAGCTAAGTATATTCATTAGAATTAGCATTTAAAATTAAATTCTCATGTACTAACATTATTTTATTATTATATTAATATAGCACAAGCCTCAGTTACCTTTGGACAAAAATGGTTAGTAGAATCAAAGACCTACAGTTTGTTTTCTTACTTTAAGTGCATTTCACAGCCTGTATATTTTCACTTTTACTTGAGTGAAGAAGTTGCTTCAGTACTTCTACTGGAGTATTTTTTTAACCCAGGTATCCATACTTCTACTTAAGTAAAGTCTGTACTTTTGGCACCTCAGCTATTATTTAACTATTATCATTGTATATTCGATATCGGTGCGCTATGAGCTATGAGCCCACCTCTCACCAAATGCAGCGGTTTGATTTGTCACATTTATTGTTCATATGGAAAAAATTTGAAAAATCTACCTTTATCTGAAGAATAAATGCTGCAAGTTTCATCAAGCGAAATGACTCAGTTGGTGTGAACAACTGCATTAAGAAAATGTGGGTCTTAAAATATTTTTACCGCACAAAATATTTGCACAAATTTTACCTGTCCAGTGTGTAGAAGTGTCAAAGGCCTTAATACATGGATCAAAACTCCTTTTTGATCCACTTTGATCTTATGTGGGACAGACCAGCAAAACTGCCCTTTCTGCCATTGAACAGAAGTTTAACTGCACATTTAATTCCTTATATATCTCATATACAAACTATTTTAACAGAAAGAAATCTGTCATCACAAGTCTTAAATTTTAGTAAATGTGTAAATGTAAATCTGTAAATTACAGAAATCTATAACTGAATAACTTTGTTTAAGTAGGGATTACCATGGGGGACATCTTTATCAGCAGAAAAAGCTGTAAATACAAAATTAAAAGTCCAAAATTTCTTTTCTGAAGACATCCAGTGGGACGGACTAGAGGCTTTAGCGGGCCTTATGTTTGACACTGTGCCTTAATACCTACTTTCCCCTACACAGGTAGACTTCCAGCGGCCAGTTGTGATCAGCCAGGTGGCAACTCAGGGAGCCAAGCAAATGTTCTACTCCCAGTATGTGGTCAAATATTTGATCTCCTACAGCAACGACCGCCGGAAGTGGATCTTTTATAAAGGCGACAGCAAAGGCTTTAGAAAGGTGGGGGGAAGTTTGATCACTTCCTTTCTTTAATGCAAACACCTACAAACTGGACAAGCTTGGGAGCAGCTATCTAATTCTCTCACTTTGTGTCTTTTCCTCTCTTACCAGGTATTCACTGGTAACCAGGAAGCCTATGAGACAAAGACAAATATTTTCTTCCCTCCCGTGATTGGACGATTCATTAGGCTTCACCCCATTGAATGGTACAACATGGCAACAGTCCGCATGGAGTACTTTGGCTGTGAGCTTGATGGTAAGCCGGTACAGTAACAACCATTTTAGTAAAAAAAAAAAATGCTGTGAAAATTTTAAAAGTGTATGTTATGATCAAGTGAAAGGTCCTGAACATTTCTGATCTCCTACCTCAGGCTGCTCAGTGCCTCTTGGGATGGAAAGTGAAGCTATAGGGGACATTTACATCACAGCCAGCTCTACAGCCACTAGCTGGTACAATGGACCCTGGAAACCATCACTCGCACGCCTCAACAGACAAGGTGGCGTCAACGCATGGCGGGCTATGGTAAATGTCCTAATATTGGCATGATAGATAAAACAGAAGTGCATTCAGATTTAATGTGAGCATCGCGTAAAAACCAGTACACCTACAACACTTAAAAACCCTTGAGAATTTGCCAGTTCATTAGCATACAGATTTTTCCTGATTGCCTCTCTTGTTTCTTCTCCTTCTCAGTATAACAACATGGACCAGTGGCTTCAGGTAGAACTGCCTCAGATTAAAAAGATCACAGGTGTCATAACCCAGGGAGCCAAGTCTCTGGGGAAGGAGATGTATGTCATGTCCTACATTTTGCAGTACAGTGACAATGGGATAGAGTGGAAAGAGTACACAGATAGTGAGGATGAGCCTGCCAGGGTGAGCCGTCCAACATGTTGAGCAAGTAAACTTGTGTTTTCACTGAGTGAAGTAAAGAAGTGATTGTAAACAATTCCTGTCTCTCTGCTCACATCAAATCCAGGTTTTTGTGGGAAATACAAATAACAACGGCCACGCCAGGAACTACATCTACCCTCCCATTTTCTCCCGTTTCATCCGAGTCATCCCCAAAAGCTGGATGACCTCCATCACCATGAGAATTGAGCTGCTTGGATGTGACTTTGAGTGATAATAGATCATAGAGGTCAGCTCAAGCATGCTCATGAATATGCAAATAACTGGGCATGAAGCTAAAAAGGTAACATAACATAGAAATACCAAATCACAGCTAACATGAAAAAACTCACACATTTGTTTCAGACTATTTGCCAGATTTGTCTTGTAGCTTGAGTAACTCAGTGAATTGTCACTTGTCACTATGATTTTTTTATTTTTTGGAAGTTGCAATCAAAGTAGTAAAAAGTAGTAAAAATGTAATGAGTAAGTAGGATTTGTGTGTTTTTGAAATACTAGTTGTATTTTCAAGTTTATATGCAGTATTTTATCAGGAACAGATATTGATTCGTGTAAATATGTAAGCAGAGAACGAACATGTAATTTATTTCTAATAAATACAATATGCATTGTTTTTATTCGGTGTCATGTTCAGTGATGGATAGACGGTTTGCATGACTGAATACGCTGTACAAATGGAGAGCCTTGGTATCCCAAGCATGAGTGTGGGAACACTGATATCTTCTCATGGTGTCCTGAAGGTGTCGCTTTTAACACTTCTGCTGTTAGCAGCACCAGAGTCAACAGACACGTGCAGCTGCACACACATGTTATGTTTATCCATTTGCTGATCATGTTAAACGGGGCACCAGAGGTGTGAACGTCTCAGCATGTTTGGATTACTTTGCTACTGATCTATGGAGGCAAATCAACTCACAGATAGCCTTCTTGGACACCTGCAGTCTGCCTGGGAGCAGCTGCTTAACTGTGTGATTTGGAAATAATAATACTGCATGCATGCTACTACCGCACATTCAACTAATGTATATATTATATATATAATGTTCTTCCTCTATCCGCCCCCCCCCCTTTTTGCACAAGTTGAGGAGCGTGTCAGGTTACACTGTGTGTTATACTTGTATAACTATGCATGTCACAAATAAAGAACCTTGAACCTACTAATACTACTACTACTACTGATGATGATGATGATGATGATGATGATGATGATGATGATGATGATGATGATGATGATGATGATGATGATGATGATGAAGAAGAAGAAGAAGAAGATGATGATGATGATGATGATGATGATGATGGTTATAATAATAATAATAATAATAATGTGATGGTGGCATGGTGGTTAGCACTGCTGCTGCACAGCAATAAGGTCCTGAGTTCAATTCCACCACCAGGCCGGGGTCTTTCTGTGTGGAGTTTGTATGTTCTCCCTGTCTTTGCGTGGGTTCCCTCTGGGTACTCTGGAAAGCAAAGGTGATATATTGAGAGCGCCCTCCTTAAATTGTACTTGCTGATGTAGATTACAGTTCAGTTCAAAATACAACTAAGGTGAGATTTTGTTTTGGGACTGTTATAATGCTGACCAAAGATCAGCCGCAACTGTGAGATTCCACCACCAGATGTCACTGCAGTTTCACGATGGCTGAAAATCAGACCTAGACAAAATAAGAGCCCCGGAGATCCTGGAGATCATACAGTGCAAAACAAGCTGTCTCGTTGGATTATGGAGGTCCTATCTAGTGATGGGATTTCCGTCTCTTTTTAGAGAACCGGCTCTTTCAGCTGGGCTCACTAAAAAGAGCTCTTTCAGCTCCAAACTGGCTCTTCGGGCTGTTTTGTTGCTTTATTATGCACAAAAGGAATTACTAATGTAAAAAAGAAAAAGTGGTTTTATTTATATATGTTTATATATAAATATGTGCGGTGGCGGCTGCGGCGCGCACGCGCGCGCTCGCTCGCTCGCTCGCTCGGGGCTACTGAGCCCTGTCGACCAGGGCAGCACGGTGGCACGGTGGTTAGCACTGTTGCCGCACAGCAAGAAGGTCCTGAGTTCAATTCCACCATCAGGCCGGGGTCTTTCTGTGTGGAGTTTGCATGTTCTCCCCGTGTCTGCGTGGGTTCTCTCCGGGTTCTCCGGCTTCCTCCCACCGTCCAAAGACATGCAGCTTGTGGGGACAGGTTAATTGGATAATCCAAATTGTCACTAGGTGTGAATGTGCAAGTGAATGTGAGTGCGAATGGTTGTCTGTCCCTGTGTGTTGGCCCTGCGGCAGACTGGCGACCTGTCCAGGGTGTACCCCGCCTCTCGCCCCATGACAGCTGGGATAGGCTCCAGCGCCCCCCGCGACCCTGAAAAGGATAAGCGGAAGCGAATGGATGGATGGATGTGCGGTGGCCCCCAGAGACAAAACACGCACAAATTCCAAAACACATTTCTAGCGTTAACTGAACTTCCAAAACAGCTACCTAGATCACTTAAATTACACAATTGAAAGCATATTCGTATTGTTTATGTATTTATACACAAGCACACATATATATTCAAATAATTTAAAAAGAAATGTTCATTTACCTGTTACTACCACACACTGGTGATGGGATTTTCGGCTTTTTATAAAGAATCGGCTCTTTCGGCTCCGAACCGGCTCTTCAGGTTGTTTTGTTGCTTTAATTAATTTATTATTAACAATAATATAAAATTATGCACAAAAGGACACAAATTTTGAACATGTCAAAGATAAATCTTACTAAAGAGCAGGGGAAGAGTTGGCTGCCTTAAGAGACCTCTTTGCCCAGATAAACACAAGGACACATATATATTCAAATAATTTAAAAAAAAAAAAAAAAAGAGTTAATTTACCTGTTACTACCACACACCAAATCCGGTTGTTGGTACTTGCTGGCTTATGTAGCCACTAAGTAACAAAAGCTCAACACTGCGCTTAGCATCCTGGAGCACTTCTTTTGTCTTTTGTACGTGTTTTGGAGTTTGTACGTGCTTTGTCTCTAGTGGCCACCGAAAATATACTTTTATTTATTCGCTCCACATAAAATGTAATAAATAAATCTTATAATACAAAAACCAACTATTCACATTTTAACTTTTAACTATTTAAATTTTCAGCTTTTTCCTTTTAAACAAATTTAAAGTGAAACAACACAAAACACTGCAAACCACAACACAATTAAATATAAATTAAAATATGAAAACAAAAAGAAGATGCATATTCTATGTCATTCGGGCCTGCATAAATAAACTTTCTGAATCCTTTATCATCTGCAACTGAAAATAGTTGTGGATGATTACTATACCTTTCTAATGTGACGTTATTGTCCCTGGCTCTCTTTCTCTGTCTCTCCCTCCCGCTCTGTTCCTGTGCTACTGCGTCCCCCCTCTCCCCAGCACAAAGCACAAGGCTCGTATGCGGAGTGAAGCGGAAAAAAGTGCGAGAGAGAGAGGGTGAGAGAAAGAAAAAAAACCCACAGATCGCGATAAGGAGTCGGCTCGCGTCGTTCACGTCAAAGACCCGGCTCTAAGAGCCGTTTCGTTCGCCACCGACACATAACTACTCCTATCTGAGTACAGTGCAGGATTATGTGTTCTATCTATAAAACCAGAATAAATTCCCATTTTCAGAGAAATTATTCAATAACTTGATTTTTTATGGGATCTGTCAGTGTTTTGTCTCTTTGTGAATAACTCTAGCAGCAACCACGCAGTTTCCACTGTGTGAATGAAAATCAATCACTCAGTAAGGCTGAGATGTACCGAGTTAATCATTGATCTAAAGATGCCCCACACTGATCATACTCTCATTTCATTTCTTCTAAATGCAAAGAGAGGAAACGCAGTTTGATTATAGAAACTTGGTTATTCATCAAAGATGAGGCTATAGATCACCACAGCAGGGTGAGTAAGTATACTTACTAAGTATACTTACTCACCCTGCTGTGATGATCTGCCCGGTGATAAAATATGAAAAGCACTGACTCGTGATTATAAATATCCCTGCATTACACTTCTGCCTGGCAAGTGACACAGAAGTTGTTTACAAACATACTTTTAAGAAGGAGACGTCAGGGGACCGTAACTTTAACCGGGGGAAGCTTTATTGGTAATGGCGAGCGCGTAAAAGATCGCGCACACACATATGCTTCCCCTCCCTTCCCTGCGTCTCCGCCCCCACTCCTCAGGGCTCGTTAAAAAGCGCCAGTCCTGGACCTGGAGGTTAGATAAAGACCTGAAGCACCCTACGACGAAGTGGGACTTTACGTTGAGGGGCACACTTATTTATTTAGAAGTTTTCACGACGTTTCTGGATCATTTCTAAGCGAACTAGTGGAATCATGAAGTCCCCAAAGCTGAAGCCTCAAGGTAATGTCGTTTGTTTTAAATATATATGTATATAAATATTATAGGAGTACGATAACTGAATTGCAGTTGTGTTTATATAAGAATAGAATAATGTGCTACGTGAATGATTTTCAGACCGGAATCATAACATCAACAGTTTGCGTAACATTTTATTTCAATTTTGTGAATTATTTCTTTGCAGCCAAGTTCGTCAATGAGGAGGATCTGAACGATGTGTTGTGCGAGTTCGACGCGGTGATCGAAGACTTCACATCGCCGGTGGAGAAGCGACACTTCAGGTACGACGAACACCTAAAGACCGTGAAGAGGAGGAGCAGCGCCAGCGTCAGCGACAGCGGCATCAGCGACACGGAAAGTAAGTGGGCAAGGATTGTTATTTACTCTCGGCTCACCTGCTCCTCAGTTTTACCATGGTTATCTAACCAGTGGAAAGGTTCAGTGGCGCGACTTTGTTGTCATCCTTAACATGGAGCAATTAAATTGGACCCCAGACAGTCAGGCAAGAGTTACAAAGTGTCACAAAATGATGACATGTTGTACTTCTCTGCAGACTGAAGACACAGTTTGTTATCTCTACAGTACCACTCCTCCTATAGCGCACTGTATGCCTTGGGTGTGTTGTGTCTTATCAGGTACACTGTAAAGTTGGCTTTATGTAAAAAACATGCAAACTCTCTAAGTAAGGAAACCTTTAAAAAAAAAAGCCAGGTTCACAAGCTTGTTTATTTTGAGTGTACTTGGCTTGAGGAGGATATGTCACATCAATGTAATATAGTACACATAAACATAAGAGAGTGTTATTTAATTTTAATTTAGTATTGCAATTAAACAAGTGTCTAAATTCAATTTCTGATTAATGTCACAGTGGCCCAAATACCACACAGTTACATAAACGCTAGCAAACATTTGACCATCAACTAAACAAGAAAACTGAGCAGGAATCATTATTCTCAACAGGAGGAAATGTTAGAGACCACATCCACAAGAAGTGCAAACACGACATAACTGGAATCGGGGCCACCACACTGCTAAACTTACTGAAAGTTAAACATTAACGTTCTCACAGGTGTATGAGGTACAGATAAGCATACAGACTATTTTGAATTGATTAGGGTATTGTTTGCATTTACAGTGCCGCATCCAGAGGGCACCCGAGTCGAGCGTCAAACTGTTGCATACGCCTTCATGTATGCTCGCACGCAGGGAGAGTAGCAGTGAGATAAAAAACCCTTTCTCATGCTTCAGAGATGTTGGCGTCACGTTGAGCTGCATATTTTGGCACACCTGCCCCTATTTTGTGGCTGCGTCTCTAAGGGTTTACTGTCATATGTTACCATATCACTCTACCATACAGTGTCTTAAAAGTCTAGCTTTCCCCAGCTGTAGAGCCGACTTCAGGCAGGCAAGTGGGATATGCTGACACACAGAGAAAAATATGCTTCATGTCCCCATGTGCAAATATACTTTTCCAAACAAAAGCCAGTGGGTTGGGCCGTCTAAGGGAGGAAAAAGGGTGTACAGGTTTGATGGCCACACAGTCGAATGTATGATATATACTAGAAAGATAATCAGATGTTTAAAACTAGATAATTGCATAACAGGGGCCATTATCACTAATCATCTCGCAGGGAGCAACATCAGAGATACAAACACAGGTGTTTGAACACATGTCTATGGCACTAATGAGCTTGCTGATTTGATCAGTGGATCAGATTCCTGCTTGAACCCTGTCCTCTCCATGGTAGTGAAGTAATGACGAACGAGCTGTCTCCCACAGGGGTCATCTATTGTCTCAAAGTCTGATGGATGTATTGACTGTTGAAGGCGTAGATAGATGACAAAAAAGTCTTGGAGCTGCACCCTGGAGTGTCAGTGTGAGTGAGAGAGGCGACAGAGAGCCACAGAAAGTGGTATGAAGAATGTAGGAGTGAATAAGAAGGACAGACAGTTTGTGTTTGCATGTGTTCCACTTGCCCTTCCCGCGTGTTGTCTTCTATCCCACGTGTAATTTCCCACAATCCAGAGTTGTGGGAGAGGCATTGGTCAGAGAGGCGGGAACAAGTGGGTGCTTGACATCTCAGACATGGTGCAAGATACACATCGGCATCTTTAAGTGTAGCCTAATCTTAGTTTGAGCACACACACTTCACAGCTACACATTCATTATTATCAGTGTGGTTTGCACTTCTACAAAGAAGGATTTAAAAAGTCTCTCATGCTGTCAGATAAACATTTATCCCTATCCAAGCTACACCCCGACAGGTTACTTGTCTGCCGCAAGCAAAGATTCTCATTCACATCTACGGGCAATTTAGAATCACTAGTTAATCTAACCCCACTAACTGCAAGTCTTTGGGCTGTGCGAGGAAGCCGGAGCAGCCACACAGATGGTGGATTCAAACCCAGAACCTTCCTTGCTGTGAAGCAACAGTGGTGGTTTGAAGTACTGTGCGGCAAAATAAAGGTGACTATTAGATCATTTATGTAAGACTCTGTGTAGAGATTAGGGTGGTGCATAAGAAACACCAACAGTATCCCAAATAAGAGCGTGCTCTGCTGTTTTGAACATGTCAAAGATAAATTTTACTAAAGAGCAGGGGAAGAGTTGGCTGCCTTTAGAGACCTCTTTGCCCAGAAAAACTTTTGATATTACTGTCACTAACAGCCTCAGTGGTCCTTTAATCCATGATTTATGGTCATCAAGACTTTTTCTTTTTAGCTTTGAAAGTCATCCAGAAGTTTTTGCTGCTAGAAAAACAAAGACTTCCGTAGAGATTCATTTTAACACTTTTGTTTTTGTGCTGTACCCGCACGTGTTTGTGAGGCATGCACGCGACAGCCCATAGAGAAAGGGTGTCATTAGAGGAGAATGCGATGATTACACACTGAAGCTTGTTCCACTGACACAGATGTAGAGAAAAGTGAGTACTCGCTTGATCTTATGTGCCTGCATTTTCTCTTCTGTCTCTTTCTGACAGGTGCCGAGTCTCTCAACAGAAACAGCTTCAGCTTCAGCGACGAGAGACTGAACTCGCCCACCATGCTCTCCCCCACCACCACCACCTCACCTCCCCTAATGTCACCAAAACGTGAGTAAAAGCCCTTGAAAACTCGTGGACATAAACAAGCTATGTATTGTACTGTATATGTAGTAATGAGTGATTGAAGAAGCTTATATTTAAACTGCTTCAAAATCGGGATTCTTTCTGCGTGTCTCCATTGCAGCCAAACTGGGCGACACTAAAGAGCTGGAGGACTTCATCGCTGACCTGGACAAGACACTAGAGAGTAAGCACTAATGCAATCTGGCTGTCAGAGCCCCATGATAAATTAGCCTGCATGCTGGCGCCGCCCGCTACTCGGGATTAACCGGAGCGTTTGTTCCCTGTGTCGGCTGTGTTAACAACTGCTCATAAAATGCCATGAGAGCCACCCCACAGGTTTCTATGAAACAATGATGTGTCAGGATTATGAGGTGGCTGAGGCTTGCTATATGGACCTCCAGGCCTCCAGGGCCACACTGGAGAGAAAGGCTGCGTATCCCTTTTCACTTGTCACTCAGCTTTGAAGTGCAGATCATACACAGTGGAACGCTGCTTTAAATTTCATCCTGGTCTATTCTTCCCCTATCTCTTTCCGTGTATACAGTGTATGGTACATATACCCTGTATGGAGGCATTTTCCTCTGGGCTTTTGTTCTTTATCCAAATTGATCCTCTTAGTCTAGAGCAGGGGTGTCAAACTTATTTTAGTTTGTGGGTCACATACAGCCCAGTTCAACCCTCCAAATCATTCCTATTACTTTCTTTTCTTTTCATGTAAAGTGTAACTCCAATGTGAAAATATCTACAGGTAATAAAACATCTATTTGTAATGATAATGATGAGATGTCTTTAGAAAAACAAGTCAGTTTGAACAATATGTGGTGGTAGTGAAGCAAAGAAACCCCCCACCTTACTCTCGTGTAGCCATGAGTGATGTCAGGATAAACTCTGCAAACCCAGCAGTGACCTAAATAACAGCTGTCATCACACCGTTCATTCTTATCAACTAGCAGCACAGTTCTTCCAAATGTAAAATGCAGTAAAAATTCCAAAATTTATGCCCTCCTTGTTGCAGTCTTTGCACTCTGCAAAGCCATTCAGTGGGCTGAATCTGGAACCTCTGCTGTATATTTGGCAACCCAGAGGTAGGGAATGTTCCGTGGTGTATGCAAATTTGTCATCTCTAGCCTACTGGGCTATAATAATAATATTTGACCTGAGTTGATGTGGAATGCACAAATCTGTAACCTGAGAAGGCAATTTGGTAGCGTACACAATGTCAGGCAATAGACGGCTGGTTTGTGCTGCGCCTCCTCTTTGCTCAGGCCTTGTCAGAGTTGGAACTTGCATCAGAGAATAAGGAATGTGTGCCGGGTAAACCCTGTCGGAAATTTCAACTTTAAATGTCAGTATTGGAAAGAGACAGGGGTGGGAGTGAGGAACTTTTCTTATTTCCATGTCTGTTCCTTGGGCTCCCTACTCTGTTTTAGCTACTGCACATCCGTCTTTCACAGACATCCCGTCTGTCTGCAAAGTTGGACATTCAATTAGCCATTCAGGCAGTCAGCCAGCTCCTCTGTTAGCAACGGAGTGTGGTGTGTTTATTGGGGCCACCAGTGTTTACGATGAGCAGCCTGTAAAGTTGAGCGTCCACCATTCTGAGAATAGAACCAGGAGCCAGGGAGTCCTGCTCTAACCGTGTCCGTCTCTGTCTGGTCTAGGCATGTGACACAGAGGCCCACAGTCAGCTTGGAGCCTGGCCATGAGGGAAGGAGGGAGTGTAAGTCTGGAGGACCCCCCTTGAACAGTTAACATGCACCTGCCCCCCCCCCCCCCCCCCCCCCCCCTCACAGAAAACCACCCAACAGGATGCAACTGGATGGCGGAGCAGCTGCCAAGTAGCTCGACCACAGCATCAGTTCCAGCCGCTCAGCGCTCCCAAAGTTAACCCAGCACTAACTTCAGACCACATGGCTGTAAAGACTGCAGTCAGGGTTAAGATTAGCTTTGTAGGACAAGAATTATGCGCAGCCATGAAGTAATGGACTCCCATTAAAGGTGCGAGGAGTAAAGACGCTAGAACATTCGTTGTTTGAATTACAATCCATCCTGCCACAGACCAGATTACACTCCCTCGTGCAAAACTTGAGCTGGAAGAGTTATTTTAAAAATGGCTTTTTATAACAGAAAGATATTTGTATTTTATAGAGCTTCTTATTGTAAATATATCTCTCTTTGATTGTGAAATCTATTTTTGTATCATATGTAAATAATAACTGCTTCAAATTCTATTTACCTTGGTTTTGACAGGACAGTCAGATTAAGATTTGACAAGTTGACTGGAATAAAGTTGATCAAATGTGAACTAAAGCCGTAACCCACTCTGAAAAAAACTGGAAAATAATGTGTGTATTTATACAGCTACTACCTGCCTGCGATAACATAAAACGATTAAAAATAGTTCTTTTATTAGCACGTGTCTTGTCTTTTTTTTTTTTTTATTCTGAGATTCAGTTCACATCTGAAATTAATCTGCTTTTGGATTTAAAAAATCCTGGAAACTCCCCTGCAGGGAGGTGTTTCCAGAGGTAGGCAACCACACTAGATGTACCTGCTGTCTTGCAAACTCTACTGGTAAAGCAGTGTCGATCTGTGATCAATGGAAGACTACCAACACTACATGCACAAATGGCCCTGTGTGTTTCAGTGACCTGATCACTCACTGTTTATCTCTAAGCCATTGTAGGCAAAACAAACAAGATCTACACTGAGTGTCAAATGTTTCTTGGAACATCGACATAGTTCTCTTAATGTGATCCATCAAAGTGAATCACAAACATAGACTACATAAAGAAGGGCAGGAAGAGCCTTCACTTCCTACTAAGAATGTAATACCTACATGCAAAACTGCAGGCACAGTGAAAGATGTGTTACAAGTCTCTTGACTTCTGTGCGCATGAATCAACCACTCGGCAAAGCTGAACTTCTTAAGCAACACTGTGTCTATTTCCAGAGGTGGAAGGAGATGGGAGGGCGTGACCCCTTTCAAGCTCAGTGGCAGCTGTGACTAAAGGAATCTGATGTCTGCTGACCAGTAGAGGTCAAAGGTCAATAACTACGAGTAGATATGCCTCCTTACTGATAGTGCAGCAGGTGTACACAGAAGCAAGTCTTTACACTTACCAGGCATCTCGGTTCCACCTCTGGGCAGTTAATTGGGCAGGTTTTTTGTTTAAAATTGGAGTCCCCAACTAAATTCACTTCAGTGGTCAAACGGGCATAAAAACACATGTTCACTTAAATTCTTTGCCCAAGAAAATGTTTAAAAAGATTTTCCCATCAAGTTATACACAAGATTATATGATTAGGTTACACATTATGGCTGTATTTATGGGTCAGTTCAGAGCGCCATAATCAACAGACCACCAGAGCACTGAACAAATGCTGTGCTAATTCATGGTATGAATATAGGAAACCAAGACTAAAGCGCTTCATTTTCTTTCTATAATATGGCTGCTACTACACAGTTATTGGCTCTTTAAGGGGACGGGGAGGATAACAGAATTCACCAAAAGATGTCTATTCAGGATTCCTCGAGTCCAGCCTCTCCCCCTCTCTGTCTTTGCCATTGAGATGATATTATTTTTTTCTATTCTGATCTCACATTTCCCATAATCTAACTAGTCTTTATTGCTAGCGGGTTTTTGATAAAAGGTTTCTGTTATAAATTGTTACATCCTGAGCCAAGGAAATCCTGCTTGCATTACTGCAACATCAAGATCCTTTCTGTGACTTGAGAACAGAATTACACAACAATATGAGGCTTAACTTTACCTCTAATGACCCATCTGGAACATGTTGCACAGCTACAAAGTCTAAATTAAAAAGACTTTTCAAAGTAAAGTCATTAAAAGATTTCATTTATTTTTCTAATACAAAGTGAAGTAAAGAGAAAAATTCTCAGAAAGTCAGCATTTAGTGTAAGACAACAGAGTTCCTCTGAACTCTGGGTTATCAGTCTTGGTTATCACATCCACTTATCAGTCTGACTAGGACTATCTTTCACTCATGGTATGTTATCACGGATAAGAATCTAAACATCTTAAGTAGCTAAAAGTTCAGCACAGAAGTCCATGCGCACACACGCAGGCTGTAGCTAAATGTAAAGAGATACGCCTATGCCCACACTCCCACCCCCACCTTCAAATAAGTGTGCGGATGTGGCCAGACTACTGTCAGTCCATGCCAGTCTGTATTAATGTGATGGCAGGAAGCTGGCACTGCGACACCATGTTGTTTTTTCAGTACAGTTGCCGCAGGGAAGCTGTGGGTACAGTGCCACTGCCACTGGATGGTGTTTGGAAGACAGCTGGCACTGATCTGGCAGTCCTTGTTGACATAACACATAAAACAACCTCCCCCCCTTGGCAGCAGCGAGCATCTTTTTGGCCACATGGGTCAATCCTGTAGAAATGTTGGCCTTGGCAGTGTGGACAGCAGTCATGTTCACAGGCCTGGAAGTGTGGGAAAGTCAGGGAGTCAGGAGCAAAGAGAACACAGCTGTGGAAAAGGGGCTAGAACAAGATAAGGCAACGTAGCAAGGTGAAAGGATTAAGAGGCTTCCAAAACAGAAAATTAAGATAAAGAGGTGCATAGACGATGGGAGCAAGATGGGCAGCATCATATCAAACAAACTAAATCCTTCCATATGACATCTATACATTCATACGGATTCCCATGGGAGGCCCCTCGAGCCTGCTCAAGTGGTTGGTCTATGAATAGGCTGGGCAGAGACCCACAGATGTGCATCCACATCACAAAGAGACAGAAATACATGAATCCAAATATCAGATTCAGCTTTCTACCAAGTCTTCACATTACTGGTGTCCAGATGTCACTGCTAGCACTGCAAGAAGAGGGAAACATTAACTGATATGTTCATATGTCTCTGTCTTTAATCTACCCATCCTGTTTGCACTGTTGCCTCATAAAAGAAAGGTTTGAGTCAGCTTTTTCTGAGTGTTGGTCACAGATTCTTTTTTGTATTCTGCTTTCCATCCAAACTAAGGTCAAAGTCAAGTGAATGAGATTTCATTCCCCCCATGTCTGGATAAGTCCTAGCCTATAATACAAGAAGTAATACAATCTCCCTTGGTTAGAATTTTTTTCAGTGATGTGAAGTGGTTAATAGATCCTCCCAAAAATGACTGTAAATGTCCCAGTTTACTTTTTTTTTTAGATATGACATGTTCGAGATATTAAAGGGATATCAGTCATTAAGGGATGTTCCCCAAATTTGGTGATGTTTTGAAAACAGTGTGATGAACTTCATATGACAGAGGCATGCACTAAAGACCTCCCCTCCCCTGAACTGAACCAGTGTCATTGTGATGAACTGAGCAGCGAAAGAAAGTCAGGCACAGGTTAAAATCCAAAAAAAAATTTTTTATATTGAACCCAAAAACATAGTTGGTTAAATCATACAAAAAAAAACAAAATCTTGGGCCCATAAGAGAGGTCAAAATAACAGAACTCTACTCATAGTTAACAAATAATACTGATAACTCAAACAAACTGACTTCTCTAAACGAGACAAGGGGGAAACTTAAATAGTGGCTGAAAAACTCAAAAAGGGGTAGAACACACAAAACCTAACTGAAACTAACATAACAAATCCCAATTACCCCCCACCTCCCCTCTACAAGTGTATAAGCCTCTACACTAATATTTGGTGGATATTACCACTGTGGAGCTGCAGCCATAACAGTTATATAGAAAAGTGTCCCAAAATTTCTCCACAATGATGTGAGTGACTGATAAAGCTGGTTCTACGAGCTACTGAACTTGGCTTTAGTTTTTCACAGGACTGTATGACTAAAATTACTTTGAATGGCCTATGCATGAAGATGGAGTCTTATCACCACCGTGGGAATTATGGGTCACTCTCTGGTAAGAAGGCAGATATTTCACACATACAGAACAGAGGCACTGCCTGCTTGGAAATTGGAACAATATGTGGGTGTGTTGGTGCAGACAGATGAGTAAATTTACTGCTGTCGAAAGCTAAGCAGCAGGTGCTTGACAGTTTTCTAGAGACTCACATATTTAGGGAGAATGAGACGTGACGTTTTGGCTTGTTTAGTTACTAAGAAACAATGTTGAATGGAAAAGGAGTTAACATTTCAAATCTGACTAAACCCATAACACAAAGTATTATGACAACAAACTAAAGTCAGTTATGTAATCGTGGGCCGTCTACTTTTTTCTAATCTGGGTTTGAATGTTCTCTCATTGAGCTCTGTGAGAAGCTGAATCATGTTTCTTTTTATACATGAACCAGTGTCCACTGGACAGTAAATTTTGGGTGGCTGCAATTTACGTGGTGCAAAGAATTGGCCATTTGCCTTCAGACTAGAGTTCTCTTATGTCTCTCTCTCTCTCTCTCTCACTCACACACACACACACACACACACACACCCCAATCGTTCTCATAGAAATATGTTTGTTAACTTATTAATTTTACATGCCAGGGCTGTTACGGCGTTCTATTCAACTGCAGTTCTTCAAGTGGCCACTTGAGACTGTGTACAAAAAACAGGTTAAAATCCCCAAATTTAGAGCAGAAATAAACATGTTTACAGAAAACAAGTTTTCTCTGTATAGCTATCTCAGTTTGTGTGTTTGCCCTGTTCTTCAACTTCGTCCCACAGTTCAAAGGTTAATTTGCTATCCTAAGTTAACCATAAATGTTAATGGTTGCCTGCGTCTCTCTGCATGCATCCTGTGTCCTTGGGCGAGATACTAACCCCAAGTTGCGCCCTGATGCATCAACTGAAGTATTAACGTGTGTGAATGGTAAATAGGAAGTACTTGTGTGAATGGGTGAGTGAGACAAGTTCTGTAAAGCACTTTCAGTGCTTTTAGATATGAACCAGTCCATTTACCATCTGTCATAGTTCAGCTTTTCAGGCAGACTGAAACCGAATTTCCCAGAGGAACCCACCCGAGGGATTAATAAAGTTTTATCTTATCTTATCTTATCTTAGACTGAATTAACCCTAATGTGGAAAACATAAATAAATTAAACATAAATAAAATAAAAAGCTGGCTTCTCAGTGCTTTGTCTGCTTATGAATAATTGAATTTAAAATCTTACGTGACTTTAATATAAGCAAAAATGTGCTTATATTTTATTCAGCAACTGAAGTCTTAGCACATACAATGCATTATAAATTTGCTCATCACTGCAGGTTGCATATGTGGCTGTAGCAAAGCACAACTAGCGAGTTATAAAGCTTTGGCACACTCTGATATCACTGGGATTCGAGCCTACCGAATCCCCAGCCAAATTTTAGGCACAGCTGCCTTCCTTGGCTGCTCTTAACTGAGTCTGTACTTCCTCTGAGCCTCAGACAAACTGGAAAGATTTAATGCAAGGAATGCAAATGACTGGTGTGTTTTAAAGTAATACTGAAGAGAACCAGTTTTGTAGTAGTTTTGCTTCACCTTCATTTTGATGGACTGTATCAAACTAATATTTTGTCCTATTGAAACAAAAACTTGAAGCAGTTTAGCTTTTTCTAGTCTACAAAGAATCCAACTATCCAATTTGGTAATAAATACCAGATATGGCTCATGAATCACGCCGGATGCCTACGTGGCTGGTGGACCACAGTTCGCAGACAGACTCTGAGTCAGGGTGTATGACCATTACCGTGAAGTGTGACCCTGTATTTCCATCTGATGAGTCACTGGAGTGTTGCACATATGATGGATGTGCTATCCCAAAGAGCCAGTATGACGGCTGCATTCTGCATTCATCAGTTTACTTTGCAAACATTAATCAGAGGTTTGTTATTAATGTGTTAGATATTTCCTTTCTCCCACGTGAAACACAGAAAAAGTTATTAATAAGCAAACAACAGAAAACACAACACATAGACAAAAACAGACAGATTCCAGATGGCCCTCTGTGACCATACAGCTCTTCCTATGTTGTCAGTTTATGCTGTCTGGTTCCCATCTGTTCCACTCTCTATTTCCTCCCATTTATCCATCTGTCTGTGTCCTAGATCCATAATGCATTTAACAAAACCCTTTCGTTCCCACTTCCTCTCATTTACCACGCCCCTTTTGTCATACTTTTGATAAGTAGATTTGGAGGAATCTCTGACAATGAAGAAGAAGAAGGAGCAGATATGGGCAAGAAAATGGAAAGACCATCAGAATGAGCAAAAGTAATTTGAAAGCAAGCGAGCAAAAACAAATGTGACATGCATGTCAATGTTTGCTGGAGTATGCAGCTTTGTTTCAGATGTCCCCATTTACCTGCACTGTTAGTTCTGTGTTCTTTTCTGTGTTGGAGGCAGAGTCATGCAGACAAATGCTTTTCTGCTGAAATTCGGTTCATTTCACTTTCAATTCAATTTCATCATACTCATTATAATTTTCATCATATAGTGACAAATCACAACAACACTCACCTCACAGTGCATGGTAAAGACCCCCCAATAATAAAGAGGAAACCCAACAATCAAATGACCCCTTATGAGCTAGTGCTTCGGTGACAGTGGGAAGGAAAAACTCCCTTTTAATAGGAAGAAACGTCCATAAAACCGGGCTCAAGCAGAGGCAGCCATCTGCTGGGTGTGATAGAAAGAAGACAGGGCACAACACACACTGTGGAAGACTCACCAATTAATAATTGGAATAAAAGAAAAACCTAAAAAAAATATCCTTTAAAGTCAGGACTCTTAAAAGTAGTTCACGTGTAGCCACTGTTAGCAACTGATAACATTTTGTTACCACATGTCATACCAAGCAACACAACAAGAGACCAAGGACATGTTTCCACTCACTGTAGTTGACTACACCTTCCTCACTTTGACAAATACACAAGACTTTAAGAAACATTAGCAGCTGTGTCAATAACAGCTAAACTATAAACTAGCAGAAGAACAGATGTTTCTGCAGGAGGAGGTATTGAAAGGGAGTGGCTGCAGGGGTAAAAGAGGATGCCTTTGTTGCTGCCCCATACTGTATCATATCAGATTATGAATGTACTTCACTTATTACGCACATGACAAGTAAAACAACAAAGCAAAGAACATTACCCAAATGCCCGTCTGAATAGATGGGCTGTAAGCTGTTTTTTACATGATGCAAAGAGAGAGCAGCAAACACTTTCACAGATTTGGAGCTAAGGTCTGGAATGGACAATCCCTCTTGTTTTAGACGGGTACATGGAATCACAAGAAGGCCTCTATCTGTGGAACTAAGGATCAGGCTTGGAGAGCAGGAGTGGAGTAAGTGATAAATGGGTGCCTCACCGTGTAAGGCCATAAAAGTAAGAACCAAGATTTTAAAATGATACCTTAACTTGAAGCATGTGCAGACACATTAACATTTGGGTGATATGAGATAATTTATAAGGGTGAGTTAAAAGCCTTGAAGCAGCATTTTGGACAGACTGGAGGCGATTAATAGACACTTTAGACAGACAAGGAAATGGAGCATTACAGTAATCCAAGCAGAAGGAGATGAAGGCATGAACGAGTTCACTTTTTGAGACAACACTCCCGAGTTTTGCACTATATTTTTAATGGAAAAGGCAAGAGTGGGTCATAGACTCTATGTGAGCATCGACAGTCAAAAACTGATCAAAAATGAACCCAAGACTGAGTAAAATTTAGTATGAAGAGAACAAACAGACATTAGAGAGAAATGCTCTGTTTAATGTTTGATCTGTATCATCTATACTCTGATGTTATCTAGTTGATTCTCAAATGAAAGCACATTTTTACTGTAATACGTTTTGTGAAGGCACACCAGGATCATTCACAAACATCTGCTGAAATAATGATAGCAAAGAAGTGTTTGTGAAAAGGCATCATATCAGAATTTTCTAATTGGTTTACATCCTGTTCATTAATTGGGAATCAGCATGTGCTGTGACTCAAAGACTAAATGCATACTTCAGATTAACACACTATAATTAGTTACAGCAATGGAACTGACAAAAACTACCCATAATGCAATAATCTAGTGTCAAGCAGGGAAAATGCTTAAATACAGGCTCTTTTATATGCCATATTTAAACTGTGCAAATGTGATGCACTGAAACATGTTTCTTTGAGCAGAGCTCTAATTTCCTTACACTAAATATTCATCAGCAAACACTGTGAATAATCATATTAATCTGATGCAAGTAAACGCTATTACATAGACAAAGGCCGCTGTTAATAATTAAGCATCAAAGAGATGCTAACTCCTCTAACCCCTCCTCCTGCTTTCACTTCTCCACCCATCTTTCTGTTCTGTCTGTGTATCCTCCGCCTGCTCCTTTTCACAGCTCCTGCAAACATGTGTCTATCTATTGTCTTCTTGTCACGCTTGCCTTTACCCACACTTCTTGTCCTCTGGGATTTCTTAGAAGAGTTGACTCTGCTTCTGTTCCTCCATCTCAGACCTCGTTACTCCCATCAGTATCTCTGTCTCTGTTCCTTTATACAACCTGCCCCTTAGCCAGGTTAGAAATGTGGGTTAGTGTGTAGCTTTGGGCCTTCACCAGGACTCCTTCAGTAAGGGTTAGTTTACGTGAAACTGCACTTTCCTGATCACTAATATCAAACTGACCTCACAGCCCATTGTTCGTCAGTGGTGCTAGTTTCAGTTATTATGCAGATGCACTGTTTAAAAGGTTGAGGAAACCTGCAGTCAGCTGAGACTGAAGGAGTCACTTGGATGAGTGACAACACATTTCTCCCACTGAAAACGTTACGCCCAGGTGAGCAGAATCAACTTTTTGAGATGATCCTTTCTTGGATTAAGCAGGAACTAAGCTACTGGAAATACTCCTTGTAATTCAAGTGAGCCGCTTGAACATCCCTCCCCAAAATACTACATAATAACTATTGTTTTACATCAGAAAGGGGAGCAATTTCCCCCAAAGTACTCATATCAGCACTTTGCACTTGCCTAAAGCTCCTTCTTCACCTACTGCCTCAGGACTTTTTTATTTTCCTAGACTGTTGCTGAACAAGTGACTTTCATCCTCAGGAGAGCTCAGGGGGAATCACCTCACACAATCATTGCTCTACACAAGGAGAATGCTGTCTTGTCTTTCACAAAAGGCAGATGCCTTCAAAGCCCTTTGCTTTCAACCTTAACCTGTTGTGTTTGTTTTATGCTTTCTTTCTTTGCTGTGTGATTCATTTTCTCCTCATTCTTGATGAAGTATTGTTTCCATTTTCTCAGGCAGTAAGGCGGAGTTAAACAGGATTTTAAGATGTGCATGGACTTGTGTTTAAATCTAGCTTTCTCTCTGTGTCTAGGTGTACATCCCAGTGCTTGTTATCATTCATAAATCAAATGAGAGAGGTGGTAGCCAGGATATGTCTCCAATCCCCTAGACTTCCTTTCTCAAATTCACTTTTTATTAAATAGATCTTGGCTGGAAGGATACTAAATGACTGTCAAATCAAAACATTTAATTACTGATCCAATAATAGCTTCTATCACCCGCTCCTCACTCCCAGTACAAATAAACAGAAGATAGCTCAACAAGACACTGCATGTCTTTGAACTGTTCGGAACATTTTTCATGAGCAGTAAATCATGTCGAGTTTAACTGAGAAAAGCTGTAAGTCAATAGCTGAAGGGACTTACAGATCTCTGATATAAAATATTGCTCAAGTCAAAGCAGATGTTTTAAAGTGAAACTCAGAGATTCATTGGACAGCACCATAAAACCAAGCAACTATCAATGGGGCTGAAAAATGAAGCTAATGCGGAGCAGCCAAAAACTGCAGTTCCTCAAGTGGCCACTTGAACTTGAAGTAAAAAACCATGTTTCCAAACTGGTACAAAAATTAGCTTTGGACTCTGTGGATTGCACCCCTATTCATAAAAATTAGGAATGAGGCTGCTTTGATTGACAAGTGTGTTGACAGAGGCAGCTGTAGCTGCTAGTCATCTGCTATAATAGTCACTGGACCCTTTGTCCGTGTTTGTCCTGCTGGGACGATTTGGAACATTCTGGATTGAACAGTCTGATAATGTATCCTTTTGTGTAGAGCCGCTCATTCAATACACTTTGTATTCTACTTTACAAGACTTTAATTGTAGTGTTTTATTATTATGTCATTTAGCACTAGCTAGCAGGTATATGTTGCAGCTAGCATAGCTTGCTAACATAAGCTTTTAATGTAGCATTTTATCCAAATATGATCCCTTCCAGGTCTAATATGTTGGCAAAGGAAACTACTCCAAAGTAGTGTTTCATCCATTTTCCATATACATAGTGTATCTACACACTATAAACCTTATAAAGGTATTTTTGCAGGAATATTTTACTTTTTTAATACCCCTTGACACAAAATGTTATTTCTTTTTAACTGTTTTACAGAGATTCATATTCATCATTTAATGTTTTTTCTGCTACTTTGATCAAGTTTTGTGGAAACTAGTTTTTAAGAATCTATACATTTAGCACTGCATTAAAATGGAGAAGACTGCAGCCAGGAGGTTCAGAGCTGTGAACTGAAATGTGAAATTATGCCTTTTAAACAAATTAGAATGAGAATATTAGGCTCCATGTAGGGGAGCCAGTTGGAAACCAACAGGGGGTCATTACTTCCATTACATAAGCCACTGGCACAGAGGGGAAGTCACCGTAAGCTACTTTGTTATGTGCATCGATAATCACCAAAATCTCCAACTCTAGTCTGTTTCATTTGAAAGCAAATTGACTGATTTGGTTCTAACAACTATGATTGTTCTCATTGGTGTCATATCCAACAGCAGGCGGTTTTTGCATTCAGATAAATCCACTGCTTACTCACAGCATAACAAAGAACAAAAACAAAGGACAGTGGAACATTTAGTTTCTAAAGCGTCACATGCAAGCTCTGGGAGTTGGTTTCTAAAGCTTGCAAAAGTGAATCCAAACAAATAATAACAATACTCCGTCTCCTGGCTGTCTATATAGAGAGCTCATATTACCAATATGTTTGCCAGCAAAATTTTAGGCAATAATTTCTCCTTGATTTAAACCCGACAGGATTTTTCTTTTCTTTTTTTCCCTGGTAGCATCACTAATTTGTTATTAATAAAATAATAAAAATTTGTTATTTTGTCAACATGCTTCTGCAGCAGCCCTTGAAACACATGAACATGCAATACACAGTTAACAGCTGCTGTTACACTATTTCTAGAGGCTTGAATATTGCAGTCTGGCAATCTTCTCTCAGTAAAAACACAAATTCTGCCTATCATTGCATTCCCCATACAACTTTCTAAAAAAAAAATAAAAATCTCAAAAGCATCAGCGCATAAATTTGCAGTGTGATCACAATAAAGTGGCGAGTGGAGTGAAAAACCTGTAGTCCAAAACAAGCTTTGACTCCATTGTCAAAGCTAATTACCCCAATCAAGGCTCCAGCATGCAAGAACAACAGACTCTAACTGTGGATACACTAATTACTGTTTTCTCCCTCTCACTTTGAAGAACTGCAAGTGAGAGAACAGGAACACCCTATAACTGCTACTCCATTTTTCCCCCAGCCCATTAAGCAGCAGAATAATATTGCGGACTATTATTAGATGAGAAAGAACTTTTCAGCAGGAATTACGTGGGTAATGACATTTAAGCAGGGAAGCTGAGAGGTGAAAAATATCTTCCCCTGTTATTCCAAAACAGGTCTAAATGCTGGTCTTTAAAGAAGTTCCTGTCCTCAGTGGAGTAAGAGTCAGGAAACGCACGCACACAATCCACCACTATGTCTGCACTGTCTTGGAGAGGCAGATTCTTGAAAGGAATGCATGCGTGGGGTAAACTGTAGGGGTTTTTTTATGATACAGAAGATGGGTGATAGGGCCTCCACAAATCTGCTCCTACCTGTCACAGTTTCAGAGCTTCATTCATCATCATTATGGCCATTACTGCGTTTTCCCTCAGGGCTCTTGCTGGCAAAAAAGCCAGCTCAGACACTGTCTGTGAGACACTGAGTCTGTGAGGTCAGCTGTGATACGTCCACCCTTGTTTTTTGTTTCTGGGAATCAAGATCGGAGAGACATGGATGAAGCATGAACATGCCACAAGAGAGGCAGAGTGAGGAACCTCAGTTGCCTCTAGTGACATCAGTCCTTTCTTTGTCATTCATTAAGAGCATAACACAGGCGAGGACGTCCACTTCAACGGGTCTGAACCAGCTGAGTTATCACATCAGATCTGTGGCACACAGTGGAATGTAGCTGGAGGAGAAAGTGACAGAGACAAAAGAGAGAAAGAGAGTACGGGAGAGAGAATGGTGGGGGTGGTTGAAGGTCTTGCCAGAGCAACTTGAGTTAGACAACGTGATGCAAGAGAGAAGCAGAAGGGAAAGAATGAGAGAGTGGAATGGGGGCAGAGAGAAAGGAGCAATCTGCAAAACAAATCAGGGTATATAGACACGCACACACACACACACACAAGCACACTTAAATCACCATGCAGGAAGTGGAACAGGCAACAAACAATAAACAGCAACAACCAAAAAAGTCAGTTCCAGCCTGTAGCCAAGGCAACAAGTCCCCAGCCAGATGTGCATCCACCACCATGTGCAAAGTCAGCAAGTATGCAATTCTCATGTGACTATGAGCTAGCCTGTGGATGACTCTCCTGGCTCAATATTTTGAGCTTCTGATAAATTAAGCGTAGCCCACAGCTAACTCCACAGTGGGCTGATTTAGCCACAAAATAAACTTTCAGAAAGCAAGGAGGAGACACATGGAGAGAATTATACTAATCAATAGAACTAAACTGGAATAAATGCCAGGATTCTGCATTTCTAGAATAGTTGATTGGCAAAGACTTCTTTTTGTGCTCAGAAAGTTTTTTTTTCACAGGGCTCTATGCAGTCCTCTGAAAAAAACAGCCTTACAGTTTCCATTGCAATTAACAGGGCAAGTATCATCAAGGCGATGAGGCCACTTGTCTGACAGCTAACTCTTTGTCCACTCTAGATCACACCGGACTGCCTGTAAATCTTAATGTACTGAAACAACGTTGTAAAAAACCTCAAAAATTCCTCCACACCAATGTGAGAGACTGATAAAGTTATATAGAGAATGATATGTTCCTGACATTAAAAAAGGACAGAAGGCATTTAATATCATAGAGCACAGGCTGGACATTTGTCAAGTCAGATTTGGGATGTGCAGTGTGGCCTATTTGAATAAAACTCTTCTGACTAGATTTAACTTTCAACATCAAATGCAGGCTGAGCGAAAGGAAAGAGATAGCACAAAGTCCGCACTGAGCAGATCTCACAGTGTTGGAGTGTGTCGTTTTCCCCACAGACAGAGGGGAAGTCCCTCTGCATGCCCCATAAATCAACATGCGTGAAAATGCACATATAATCCTGTAAGTTAGACACATTTTTAGGTTTTCTGAGTGAACAGAGGTCCTTCAAGTATGAGCACATTTGTAAATAAATAATATTCCTCACATTTAAAAATGGTAAATGGCCTGTATTTGTATGGCGCTTTACTAGTCCCTAAGGACCCCAAAGCACTTTACACATCCAGTCATCCACCCATTCACACACACATTCACACACTGGTGATGGCAAGCTACATTGTAGCCACAGCCACCCTGGGGCGCACTGACAGAGGCGAGGCTGCCGGACACTGGCGCCACCAGGCCCTCTGACCACCACCAGTAGGCAACGGGTGAAGTGTCTTGCCCAAGGACACAACGACCGAAATTGTCCAAGCCGGGGCTCAAACCAGCAACCTTCCAATTACAAGGCGAACGCCCAACTCTTGAGCCACAATCGCCCCACATTTAAACAAACCACTCAATTAAAATGCTCAGTAAATCCAGTTCTGGTAGAAAACTTCATCTGAAAATTTGCTAAACTTAGCATATGAGTTTGTATTTCAAGTATCTAGCACAACAACAAGTCAACACATGGCAGCATACAGACAAACACTGTTTACCGGTAGTCATGGATGACAGCCTTATCAGATCTGTTTGGAGTGCTGACCACACTAACACTGTGCCAAAACCACATCCTCTGCATGACGTAAGATGCTTCATAGGACCATATGAAATTGGATGCATTAGTAATGGGGGATTCACTGACTCTGATGTCTGATTTTACTGATGCCTTCATTTACTTCAGACCATATGATATCAGGAGCCACATGTACTGCATATAAGTGATGTGAATGTAGGATGTGTGGATACAGATGTAGAGAGATTTCAAATAGCAGTCTGTGGTAGCAAGAAAACTAGAACAATGCCAGTTTTCCAAGCTAGCTCTCTTTGTGTTTCACTGGCCTGATATTACTTACACACCCATGCACAGAACCTTGCTTGTGTCTGAATCGGCTGTTATCATTACAAATGTTCCACTTTGGTCTGGCAAGACTTACCTGAGTTATTCAACAACTAAGCACATGGTTTCAGCAGAAACAAATAGCTTTTCCAGAGAGACTATGGAGTAATCTTTTCAAACTTTAACTACCTGACAAAGTCAGAGAAAACAGGGGCACTGTCTGAGTGCATGTTGTACATCTCTTCAGTATAGCTCATTTACTTACATATCAAGCTGTGATTTTACACAGCTCCCTGTGAGTTCATTACAGACCACAATTATGTTGCACCCTGCATTTTGTCCACTGTATCAAATAAGAGCGATATGGCCGAAATACCTCTGCCCTTTAAATGCACTCGGATTCAGAGTTTGTGACACAGTTCAGGTCATTTTCCTTGGAGATCAGAGGACACTACCATAAATTTCCTCATTGAAATAATCCACAAAATTTCATTTTGAACTCAGTCAGTGTGGTGATATCTGCTAACTATCAAACTAATCATTAATTGTGTGGCACACACAAAACAGCCGAGTCACAAATGAACCGATCTACACACAGCTTTTTTCCCCCGGGGAAGCACAGCATAGATACTAATGGGAAAGCACTGAACTGTATTCAGCAATGTAAATCTTAATCAGTGGACATAAGTGGATGAATATCACTAACTTGGTTTCCTCTTGAAAATATTTTTCTTCATGCTGTATTTAGACATTTAAAAACAGCTAACAGCAGGCCAAACAGTAAGTTAATTTCATTTAACTTAAAAAAAAATGACATTGCAACACTGGGGCAGGGAGAACAAACTAGCTCCTAGTAGCCTTGACCTGATCTTCAGGTTTGGACAGTGCAGGCTTCTCTACTGCAGAATGCTGTTTTTAGGTTCCTGTGTTTAATTTCCCCTCAGGCAGTCGATGAGGCTACCCAGTCAGATGCCAGAACTTAGAAGTCATCTGGCTCCTATCATATCCAAACCCCCAAATGTTTTTAACAGCACAGTAAGAGCTGGAGGACCCAGCTGATTGTCCAAAACACACGAGGCAAACCAAAAATGTAATAACATACCTAAAAACACTCCAGTCCTTTTGGCTTTCCAGTACTTTCTTGGATCTTAGCCAGGTATCTCTATTTGACCCTTAAAACACTTTTGGGTGTATTGGGTCTGTTTGATGTTCACCAGGCCATGTGACCATAGATGTTTGAGGATTAGCTACAACTACAAAGTCCTGCATATGACAACGTGGCACCTGTAATGGTGATCGATCACAAAATTCTGAGTTAAGGCTTTTTTTTTTTTTTATGATCAGGTAACAGAAAATAAACTGCTGTTCAAAAGCACAGACCCAAGCAGTGATACTAAGGAACCCAACCAGCTGTTCAGGACGTTGAAACAAACAAGAAGCTGTCTCTTCCTGTGCCTGTCATGTAGTTATTCGTTCTCATTGTCTGGGAAAAATTCCTCTCTCCGTAATATATTGGCACTAAACCAGTGACTGGAAGTGACTGGGGCACTCTGGAAAAACAGAGACTGTCTTTAGTTTTAAAATGTTGAGTTTCCTTCCATAACCACTAGAGACAGGAGTCTATACTGACCAAGCGTTTGATTTCTGGAGCCACACTTCAGCACAGAGCAACTCCTTTGACTAACAGCCTGCTGAAAGTGAGATTCCTTAAAACCTTACCTTTGACCTGTCACGTTCCTGGGTCTGTTGACCCAGCGTTTTGAGACTTAGTTTATTTTGATGTTTATGGTTTATTTTTTAGTTCATTAGGTTATCTAAGCTCATTTGTTTATTTAGATTCCCCTTGTGTCTTCTACCCTTGTGTTTTAGTCTCCGTCTGCCCTTTATGTGTTTCATGCTTATGTTATCAAGTTTGTATTATCATGTCTGTCTCATGTTTCCTGTTTTATTTTGAAGGAGTCGTGTGTTCTTTGTTCATTGTATGTAGTTTCACTTCCTTTGTCCTGTCATTAGGCTCATGTCAGTCAGCTGTTCCTCCATGTTTCTCCGTGTTCCCACTTCCCCTAATCACCTCCTGTGTATTTAAGTCCTCTGTTTTCAGTGTGTCGTTGTCAGGTCGTCTGTTGTTCACGCCAAGGTTTCCATGTCATGTTTCCAAGTTTCATGTCTAGGTTTTTCTTGTTGTTTATTTAGTTCTCCCAGTTTACGTTGATATTAGTTTACTTCAGTTTGCCTTGCCCTTTCGTTGTACCTTTTTATCAGCCTTATTAAACGGCTCACTTTTTGTTAATACTCAAGCTTTGGTCCAAGTTCCTTCATGTCTGCATTTTGGGTCCACTCTTCACAATTAATACAGTCTGCCCTCACCAGACTGTGACATGACCAGCAATCACTACAACAATGCGGTACTGACAGGGGTGGGATGTCCCAACTACATAGTAAAAAGAACATATTAATGCTGAAAAACTGCACTTAAAACTAATTTGATTCCCACAAAAAGTACATTAAAACTAGTTAGCATCAATAGTATTTATATCTGCATATAACACTGACATACTGACATGCTAAAAACACATTGCCCGGGTTATATCATTAATAGGTTTGCCTTTAATCATTTCATCAACATACACTCATGTTTGGAACAAAAAATTGTGTCAGGAGAACTTGAATGATGTGATGAAATAAAGACGTGTAATCCTCTCTGTACCGCAGTTTGTTTTTCATCACTGCTCCAACAGTCTGACTGGCGGCCCATGTGTCTCCGTATCAGCATTTCTATGTGTCAGGTGCTCCGCCACTCTGTCTTTGGGTCTGTCAGCAGCACAGCTCATAAAGCACCTCCCGAGATTTCATGTCCAACTCAATTAGGGCTTGACAGGGGTGGATGTCAGGTGGCTATTTGTCAGGATGTGTGTGTAAGGTGTGGATGTGTGTGGGTGTGTGCCCAACCCAGGAGAGACCTTTTTTAGGCAGATGAGGCCTCTCTCTTGCTGTTTTACTCCCTTCCCTTTACTACTACAACTTCACCTAATTCAAATGAGGAACGCACCCTGCTTCCATAAACAATAAGAAATGTGGCTGCACTGAAGCATAAGACTCACCTGCAAAGTAACAGACCAAACAGAAAGCTATCTGTCTCACTGTTGATGGCTCTTCAGCCCCTGTACAATGTCTCTATAGGTTCTCAGTCATCCGCGTCATGGTAGTCTTAAGAGCTTGAAAAGAAGGAGTCCGTTATTGGGTGCAGCCAAAAAATAGAGGGTACCAGGTTTGGTTGGCTCCTATCTACAGGTATGCTTTTTTGCAGATGATGTAATTCTGTTGTCTTCAATCTCCAGTTTGGAATAGGCTGGTTTGTATTTCAGTGTGGAGTAGCTGGGATGAGATTCAGTATTAATTATCATTAGTCTGAGGCCATAGTTCCCAGTCGGAAAAGTGTAGAGTGTTCACTCCACATTGGGAAAGAGCTGCTGCCCCAAAGTGGGTAAGTGGGCATCTCTGCGTTGTTATCATAAGTGAAGAAAGCAAGAGATTGAGAGGTGTAGTATTGGCAGTAATGCAAACTGTTGTAATGACATCCCGGTGTGTCATGGTTAAGAAAGAGTGGAGCATGAAAGCAAAGCTGTGGATTCACCAGTGTCTTTACCATCATCTATGTCCATAAGCTTTGGGCAGAGACCAAAAGACTTAGATCATGGATACAAGCAGCAGAAAATAACTTTCTCCACAGGGTATCCGGGATCTTCCTTGGAGATAGCGTGAGGAACTCATGCAGGAGGGTAGAGTAGTTATCCACAACAAAAAGGAGCCAGCTCAGGTGGTTCAGGGACACGATAAGCCCAGGACACCTTGGAGGTGAAGGCATGTCTAACTGGGAAGATGCATCAGGGCAGATCCAGGACACGCTGAAGAGATTATGCCTCTCAGCTGCCTTGGGAATGCCTTGGTGTGCCTCCAGAAGAGCTGGATGAGATAGTTGTCTCGCATAAGGATTCTGCTTAAGAGTGCCCCAGTAAGGCAAACTAAAGCTGCCATTGCACATATCATTCACACAAAGATGTACATTTACAGCAATGTGTTTATTGAAACAAAAAACAGAGTCTGGGTTTTTGAGAAATGTTTCCATCTACTGAGCAGGTAACATTCCTGTGGGTACATTCCTAACATACAGGGCTGCAAGCAAACTAGAAGACTGGCATCAATCACCCAGCAGCTACAATAAGCACATATGCCCCTACTTTTAATGTTTATTGGGAAACACTAAAGCAGGGGTCCCCAATCCCAGTCCACGAGGGCCGGTGTCCCTGCAGGTTTTAGATGCGTCCTTGATCCATCACAGCTGATTTAAATGGATAAATTACCTTCTCAACACGTCCTGAAGCGCTGTGTTCCATTTCAGGGTCTGCACGCTTGAAGTACGCATTTTAAGTGCGGTTATGTCACCGCCACGCGACGACGGCTGTCCCAATTCGAAGTGTACTTCAAATGCATACTCCAAATGCGCCGTCGATTTCCCCAAATATCAAGCGTGGTCCGGTGCACGCTTCGTGGTCCCATATATCCCACAATTCATAGTGCGGCGGTGGGTGTGGATAATTTTGCCGCAAAATACGGCAGAAGGGAGGGGCCGAAAAGTGAACTGTCAAAAGTAAGTACTGAATATGACGTCACTTATTCATGTGCGAATGTTTAATAACGAAGAACATTAAAACACTGCTGTTGGCCACATGTCGGCAAAGTTATGTGACACTAGTGATGTTTGTACTTTCAGCATTAACTTGGTTTTAAAGCCTCTACTTCTAAGTCGACCTTAATCTTACAGAGAATCTGATGATTTTATGGATAATTAAAGTCAGTCATATATCCACAAACACAACAAGCTGAAAGTCAGTGATATAGATTATATATATATTATATATATCATAATAATCTGACAATACTATAATATTGGCCATATTATATTTACATTACCATAGTGAGATGACTTTAGTCTCATGAACAGCATTAACTAATTATTATTTACTAGCTAATCTTAAATGACTGTTCAGTACAGAAATGAAGCCCTTGAATCATGTTTTACAGTCCTGTGGTCTCAGCCTCAGATACTCAACTAATCAAAGTGATGTCATGACAAAAATGATTGACCAACAAAACATTTTTCTCCTTCATTTCTGTCAAACAAAGCTGTATGTAACGTGTCTCGCGGTTAGTATCATGGTTGCTAGGCAACCTGAACAGCGCGACGAAGCATATACCGTCCATTTCACAAGCCTCTCACTTCCGCACTTCTCGTACTTATAGTACGCACCGTATGTAGTACGCGTAGTGCGCGTACTTCAAGCGTGCAGACCCTGAAATGGGACACAGCCAAGTTCTCCAGAGGCCTGGTAATGAACTAATCATGTGATTCAGGTGTGTTGACCCAGGGTGAGATCTAAAACCTGCAGGGACACCGGCCCTCGTGGACTGGGATTGGGGACCCCTGCACTAAAGCAATCACCCCGCCTCATGTCTCCTGCTAGGCTGCCACAAAATCAGCAATCAATCACGGTCACAGTCAATCTCTCCCTGTGGTGTCCCTCCTGTGATCAGTCCCACTGTAGTTTAACCCAAAGCCAGCCATGCGAGTTGCTCACACTTATTACAGTACGTAGTGAACATGTATTTGTGTGCCCAGGCATGAAATGTAACAACATCAGCAAGAAGTAGCTGAAAATAGATTGCACATTTTGCATTACAACCTCTATTTTTAAATGTTGCCAACTGCAAAAAAATACAATGTGACTCACAGGGTATGCCAGCGTGTAAGAAGGGGGAAACACAAGATAAATACACATCTAACTGTGACTAATGAATGTAACGCCCCACTATACCACGTCTTATTTTGCGTTTGTAGAGGGACTTAGGATGAGTGTAACAGGTTAAGTGTGTGTCGGCACACAAAGTTATCCTAAAACTATTTGTCATTGCAAATTCAGCGTGATAAACAATGAGTCAATAAAGCAGTATAGCACAGGAAGCAAGCAGCAGTATGTAATTACCAGCACACTGGGCAGACAGTCTCAAGCAGAGGTTAGTGTAGACATAATCACTGTATACCAGCAACATTCTTATGTAAATGAATCTTATTTTGCATGTGCGAGTTTTTTCCTGTTGTAAACTTCACATAAACCTCATATATTTTTTGAAATAAGATCCTCTATGTTATAGAAAGGGCGCTTATTTTTCCTCACAGGCCCAGTAAGAGTAAACAGAGGAAGCAGCATAGTCAGAGAAAGTCATGACAGCCATTGACTGAGAATATAAATAATCTTCTAAAACGTCATTACCCGAGCACCGGAGGAGGAAAGACTTCAAAGCAGCGAGAACAGTGTGGCAAATTATTTCTGGTGGTAAAGCACGGAAACCCAAAGAACACAATGAATGTAGCACCAGAGCTATCAGCATGCTGTGCGTATATGTGAACAACAGCACATAGTATGCAGACAGTTGTTTTGGCTACAGTCAAAACAGTGGGAGGGTGGGCCTGGTGATTGTGGTCCAATGAATGGATCATTGAGGCACACGGAAAAAGTGACCAGCAGGAAATGAGAGGAAAGCCGAGCGGTCTGGGATGCAAAGAACTGCCTCGGTTTCTAAGAATGGAGTTCTTGTGTTCTCTTGTACAATTATACACAACACAGTAACGCGTTATTGCCCACGTATCATTCGTGGTTTTACTAAACATTCTAAATATGTTGCTGACACTGAATATGAAATTATAAATGTTGACTCTAACCAACACTTGCAAAATGTCCTTTAATAAGCTCACAATTAAGGCTTGTGTCAAGCAAAAGCAAAAGGTTTTTTTTCTTAATGTATTATAAATGTCGGAAGATGATTGCATCGGGGGAAAAAAAGAGCGTCTAGTGCAAAATCTGTGCCAAATCAAAACATGCGGATCCATCAGCCGTGACAACCCACTGGAAGAAAGGGGCAGCCCGGAGTACTTTTAGGAATTATGAACTAAAGAAGTCAGTTTTTGTGTTAATAGCAAGCAGTGGCCATTCTCCAACTGGGAAGTTTTACTTCATTTCTTCTGTAAAATTACAATCTAGAGACTAGTCTCCACTTATTACCACCAGCAAACGCTTGTGTGTATCGCTGCCATTATTTCAGTCTGTAAACATGATAGGTCAGAAAGTTTTTATTGAATTCTGATTTTTTTTTTTAAAAAAAAGGCGTGTAAAGTGGACTCATGTTAACAATCTATTAAAATCTGGCTTCTATCCACTGAAGTCTTCAAGGTCCTTTAATATCATGTCACATTTGACCTGTGACCTCTCCTTCAAGGTCAATCGATTGACCTGAATGTCAAAGTGATAATAAAACTATATAAAGCCTGTTGCCATTACTGCCATTGTTTATACTGACACCATATGGGCATATAGGGGATGATATATGGGGATTCTAAATATCACTTACTTTGGACCTTTGACCTCTTCTTCAAGGTCAAACTTTCATAAAATGTCTCATCTTTCAAGCTACACTTAAAAGCATTTATTGAACGATTCTGGTATATGGGAACTCTAAACATCACATTATAGTTTGCATCTAAATATCATATCACATTTGACCTCTGACCTCACTTTTACATTTCACATCTGCTTTTCTTTCAGGTTGACCCCACAATGTCTTCTATCTTTAAAGAAAGAGAATGAGTTGCCTAGTTAAAAATACACTGCAGTATAATATTACATTATAAAGTTATTTGTCCAGTTATTTACAAATCATACCTATTATCCATCGCCTACTCCTTCAGAAGGTTTCTGTAATCAAAGTAAACATCTTCATGCTTCCCTTATCTGATTTTAACTGGACTACAAAGTTTTCAAAGTACATTTTAAAATGATTAATAATAATTATTAAAATTATTTAAAAATATTCCTGGATGGAGTAGAGCTTGAATTAGCTCCAAAATTTAAATATCTTGGGCTCATTCTAGACCCAACATTATCCTTCAAGAGTCACATAAATAAAGAGTCCCAGGTACTTAAATTTAATAATCAAAATTTTATCATATACGTAATAATTTAAATATGAATGTTGCAAAAACTTATTTTTACTCAATGATCATCTCTCATATGGACTATTGTTTGACGTCCTGGTCACTTGCTTGTCCAACAACACTTAAAACTATTGAAAACATTCATAAAAGAAGTTTTAAAACTACTTGACAAAAAAACTTCCCACCACCACTGTCATGTGTTAAAAAAACATAAATTACTGAACTTCAATAACTTAGTGAAACTTAAAAGAGTGTGTCTAATATATAAGTATATAAGTCAAACACTCCCTTGCTCCACCACCACTAAAGCAGTTCATTAGGCATAAAGAAAGCTCAGACAGGACCACTCGAGCTACAACCCGAGGAGACTTGTTTATACCCCATAGACGGACAGCATTTGGGCAGAACGTCCTTTCTGTTCAGGGTGGCCATCTGTGGAACAGTCTTCCTCAACCCATTAGAGAATGCTCGACATTCAACTTGTTTAAGGCAAAGGTTAAAAACTGGTTATAGACAAATCAAGTGTGTGATCATGCATAAGTTGTATAGTTTTAATGTTTTATTTGGGAATAGAATGGTGTGTATGTGTGAGTTTGGTGATGGAGTTTTTATTATGAATGAATTATGCATTTTTATGAATTATTATGGTTTTTTTTTAAATGTTTTATGGACAACAGATGGAAATTAAATGGCTATAATCATTCATGTAATTTCTTTTTACATTTATGTTCATTAACATGCACTGTCCTAAATAAATTACACAAAAAGAACAAAGAAAACCAAACAAAAATTTACAAAATATGAAATGACTTCCCTGAAAGTAAAACCTGCTCAGAGTGTGAGCTGCTTTGACGGAGGTTTGCGCTGTCTGACTGCTTCTTGTTAAGAAATACTTAATCTTCATCCATTATCTCCACTTGTGCTTATCTGCAGATAAACGGTTTTCTTTTGCAACACCAGGAAGGACAGGAACGCTCGTCAGAAATGTGATTTATCGGATAATCGAGCAGCAGCAGAAATAGTCTTCAGAAGGGAAGTGATGGGGCAGAAATTGAATCAAATAGCAATGTTAACATTTATTAAAATGCTCTACATTACTTTTACAGTTTATTTCACCAGAAATTAATGTAAAAACTAGATACATGTATGAATTTTAATATACACTTTTTAATGCCTTCCCAACATGAGGTTCCACCCAGCAAATATCTTACATTTCCAACTAATCAGCAGCCTAGGAGCCAGAGGCAAATTAAAGTAGGTTAATAAAAAAATGGCATATGCCTCACTCACAGAAATCAATAGAGGCTGACAGCTGGACAGGCGTCTATTGATTCAACATAGTCAGGCATGAACAATAACTATGACAACCAGGGAAGACACTGATATGATGTTTGATACACACTGACCCACTAGTCCTGGATTTTTCTCTTCATCTGTCTCGCAGTGAAAGTATTTTGTGTTTGGGAGCTCTTGCAATGAAAGGCAGCTCTGAGCGCACACGAGGCAACACATGTTCCACCGGACAGGAAGAAAAGGGTCTGCACATGTTGACATAGATGCTCTAGGAAAATACACACACACACATACACGCACACTCACACAGTATGGGGGTGTACAACAGCGGCAGGCTTTAAAGTCCGCGTGCAGCCAGGTGGGAAATTCCCTGGTGGCAGTCCCAACATACCAAAGGCGCCAAGTTATTGCTGCTCGGCGCATCCGAGTGTCGGTCAGGTGGGGCTTTACTGTCGGCTTTCTTGTGTGTGTCTGTGCATTTTTCTGCGTGACAGACAAGAAGTCAGGAGCTCTGACATAAATGGATGCTGTCACGACTCCATGGCCCTTCCCTTTGAGTTTCTCACAGCCCGATAGAGGACAAAGGTGTGTGTGTGTGTGTGTGTGTGTGTGTGTGTGTGTGTGTGTAGGGGCAAAAACACAATTAAAAAGAACAGCTGGTTAGGCTGTGTGTTTGATCCCTACATGGGATCTGAGACAGGCTCCAGGCATTCGCGTCACAGATTACACAGCAGATTACAGTCACACTAAAAGAGATCACACGCTTTGTGTACTGTAGCTGTTCCCAGAGGGACACAGCAAAATATCTAAACATGAGTTACTCTGTCATGCTAACAGGCTTCTTAACAATAACAAACTGTCCAACCCCCGGCTCGTGCTAATGCGACCCCTCCGGACCTGCTGCAGCCATGATAAAGTCATTTGATGTGACACAGAGTGTGAAGATTTTCAGCGCTTTCACAACAAACTTTTTGAAGTTTTGGGTGTGTGAGATAACAAGTGAGTGTACGGTATGTACTATGTGTTTGCATCAGGCACTGGATAACATTGTGGAGGTGAAGATCTGCTGCAGGATTTGGGGGATCTGCTTGGTGTCCATGGCGACAAAGGACCTCCCTGCTGGAAGGGTCTTTTGGAGTCTGAAACAAAAGAACAGGAAGAGAGAATGAAGATAGAGGTCAAAGAAAGGAACTGAACTTTAGCACTGGAATTGTTTCCCAAAATTAAAAGAGACTACTTGTATTTGCTGTGTGAGCTGGCACTACATATTCCCATTAAAGGAATACAGTGTATGAGTGTGTGTGAATGAAAGAGATGCCTTTCACTCGGTGGAGCTCAGCACCAAGACAACAGAGCCACCTCCAATGCCTTTGAATCATTTGTATAAACCCATTTACTCTAATGAGCCTCTGCCTTTGTTCTTTCATTCAACCGTGTCCCTATGCATTTCTCCTCTCAGGACATACACACACACGGGCAGTCAACAGGGATATAAAATTAGCATTCCCAAAGTGTTGCTCAAGAAGGAAAATTATATAACTCTTAGGGCATCCATAACCAATTCCAGGGCTTCCAGGGCATGAAAAGATATTATTTTAATTATATCTTCAAATTCTGACAGTCTGCCCTTAAAGAGTAGTTGACTTCATATCTCTTTCTATCTTTGCTTTTTTTTCTGCTTTTCATGAGCAAAGTATAGAACAGGCTTATTATCTTCTGAAGCTCCTGGAGCTAAAGACTGCGTTAAGCCAGGCAGTTCTTCAACGAGTTTAAAGCTTCAAGGCCTGCAAGCCTCAACAAATAGGATGTATGTCTGGTAAGGAGCTACAGTAGAAGCCTGCAGTAGAATGACAATGAGGATGAGGAGGAGCAGGTTAACGAGTACACTTGTTGCGCTTTCATCTGGCCTGGAAACTTGATCTGAGACAGACAGTAAGGACAGGCAGCAGATGGGGATGCTGATGTTTTAATATAGCCCAAAAGGAGCTACTTTAACATTCTGGAACTGAAATTGAAGATTTAAAACCTTAACTAAATAAAAATTGGTCAATCACTTCTTCAGGGTTATCTCCTCATTCATCTCTGGGACTGCTTTCAGTGATATTGCTAACCGCAGCACTGAAAGCACTGGAGGGCTCATTCTGTCTCCTGGCCACTAGATTCCCTCTGGTGTGTCAAAACAGTAACCCTGCACTTTGCTTTCAATCTGAAGGAGTGGACAAATTTTCAGCAACATGAATCTCTGGGAAACTAGGAATGGGAATTGAGAACCGTTTCTAGCAGTTCTATTCCTAGTATTTCTATTTGTTAGTCTGCTTGCTTATCAGTTCCACTCGCACCTGCACTACAATCAGCTGATTTCAGATTGTATGGCCGAAGAGGAAAATAGAGCCACAGCCTACAGCGTGGATAAGGACATTACTTTTATTTTTATTGCACAAAAGCATGAGGGCGCAATGGTAAAGTGCAAACTGCATCCAGGACAGAAACAACCACATTATGCTGCCAACACAACTTAGGGTCTTTGCAAGGATCTGCACGGATAGCATGCTAACCCTTAGTTAGCCAAGAGCCTAGAGTGATGATATACATAAGTAAATACCGACCCCAGCCCTCAAAGTGGAGCCAATGAGATCATTATTAACAATAGTTCCTGATTTGAAAGCAGGTCAGTCTGATTCAGAAGTTGATGTTTTTACTCACTGTGCAAATTTGAGGTCCATTTTTAAATTGCAACGACACAGGTGCAAGCAGACATAAGCAATCAGAAAAATAAAAGTAATGTTGGAAGCAATACAGAGGTGCATGAGAAGATGACCTTGAAGAGCAAACTAACTAAATGCAACTGTTTGGAGCCCCAGAACTTAAGAATTGTCTCATGATGAATTCTTTGCATCTTCATGTTCCTTCATCTACTCCTCTTTTCTTTCCATCTTCTTTGCACTTTGCTCGCTCTTAGTTAACTCCACCCAAGTTATCATCATCTTCAACTCCTTACCTTTCAGCCTGATCGCCAAGGGAGCCAATGAAAATGGCAAAGGCATTGACCTGTGGGTCAGAGGTCAAGACTTGGGCAAAGCGCTCGGGCCGAATGCCGTAGCGCTCCAGATTAGCGTCGCTCAGCACCACCACAAAGTGCTCATCTGCTTCTTCTCTCGCCAGCTCCTTGATGCTGGCCTCCGTCCCCTCCAGAGTGTAGTCACCACTCATGCAGAACTGAGAGTGGGCATGCATGACCTGAAGTGCAAGGAAAAGGCTGATTAATAAAGAGCAAGCCACAGATTTTATTTATCTTCATACTTGCAGCCCCAAATGACATAGTTTGGAGATGTTCATCAGTTTGTGTGGCTACCTTGACTTAATGTACAATTTCATGTGAACACAGATGTTAAAGAGAAAGAAATTCATGCAAAACACTTTTTTCAGTCCAATTGGGTGAGCAAAACAAAGCATGAGTATACCTTCAGGACTTTAAGTCTCTGCTTGTTATTCTTGGGGATTTTGTCTGCCGTGACCAGTTCAATGTCGTAGCCATCACCCGAGTGGCCCACTATGTCATACTGTGTAGAGAAAAGAGTTAAAAGACACAAAAGATACATTGTTACAACATTTAAGTAAAGACTGTAGTGATTTGACTTGTTACTTAACTTGTAATGTAACAGTCTCCCCGACAGAGGTGTGAAGGTGCAGAAAGGTCACATTGTAAATGCGAACATTGCAAGATGTTAACAGTGTCAGAGGTTTACATGTCTCCACTAGACCATCCATCATAACTGACTTACATATGGCAGCTCACACTCAGCCTGACACTGTGAGCCCCCAGGCAGCTATTTGAAGACCCAGGTATTATGTATATGAGCCACATCTAATAAGGGCAGTTATGACTGTGGTGGTCAAAGGTATGCGACTGTGTGTCTCATGCATCCATATCACTGTTGCTGGGTAAGAAGACCTTTTGGTGCTGTCAATTTTGTATTGTTTTTCCGGGGTTTTTTTTGCTACATGACTCATAAAGTCTAACACATAGCTCTAAATCTAACCAGGTTCAATGTCACCAAAATTAATGCCATGTCAATCCACAGTGGGCTTCATCCACTTCAGGATTGTGAATGGGTGCCTAAAGAGTGTACTAAAAAAAGGCATCAAAGGTGACACGTTTGACTATCAATGGTGGTATCGATAGTCAAACGATGCAAACACACATATAATGCGAAACTGCGGGCAGCACGGGCACATGGTGACAGTGTATATATCTTATGCGTTACCAGATGCTCTTTTATGTAAGGAGTGTTATTCAAAGACAGCAGTGAGACTGAAATGCCATGTGGAACACTGAAAAATGTGTATGCGAGTTTGTGTGATATGTGATCAGTATTAGGTTGGCTTGAGTGTCACTAAGGGGCCAAGAAGTCTGTCTCTCTCCTAAACTTTTTTTGTATGCACTCCTGTCTCCCCCTGTCTCTTTTCATGCTCCATCTCTGGACCGATTCCACTTCTCGTGGCTACAACGTAGGGCTGCTCGATTATGGCAAAAATGATAATCACGATTATTTTCACTGAAATTGAGATCTCGATTATTTGACGATATTTATTTAAAAATAACAATGTATTGAATAATGACTTTAAAGATTGTCAAAAATAATATAAAATAGTGTGCAAATACTGATAACAGTGCAAATGTTTGCAATATAAAAAATAAATGAAAAATGTAAACATCTATGTTTAGTAAACTTTGCAGTGTTGCTCTGTGGTACAGCTACACTGTAGCAAAGTTTACACACTATGTCTACTTGATCCACGTCTGACTCCGCGAACCCATAATGTTTCCACACCACTTAAGTTTTTTTTACCTCTCTTTTCAACCAATGGCAGTCACTCTCCTCTCCAAATAACTTCTGCTTAGCTTTCTGAGCTTCCCTCGGGTCCTCTTAATCAGCGGTCCCCAACCCCCGGGCCTCGGAGCGGTACCGGTCCGTGAGTCGTTTGGTACCAGGCCGCGAGAGTTGAGGCTCAGGTGCGAAATGTATAGTTTTCAGGGTTTTTATCTGTTTTCAGCGTCATTTTGTTATCGTTTTTATTTTTTACTCGGTTTTCCTTGGTCTTTTCACGTGTGTTATGAATAAATTTTATTTTTTTCGGTACCGGTACTAGTTTTATTTTGTTGTATTTATCCGCGACACCTTAAAGGCCGGTCCATGAAAATATTGTCGTGCATAAACCGGTCCGTGGCGCAAAAAAGGTTGGGGACCGCTGCTCTTAATTGTTGTGACACGTGTTCGAAATGCAGAGAGGTGCGCTCGATTTGCCACACGGAGCAGCGCGAGAGTAAAGCATGAGGGAGGGGCTAATAATCGGCTCGGTCATTTTTAATGATCGTTGAAAGCCCAGATCATAATCGTGATTAAAATTCGATTAATTGAGCAGCCCTACTACAACGGACTCCTGATTTTCCATGAAAAGCGTCAACTGCATTACCAACTCCTACCCAATAAAGCACTGACAAATTAGATCATAGTATGGCATGACAAAGGCTTTAAAAGACACACTGCATGTTTTGATTTACGAGGTTACCTGGGTGCAATTCAGGAATTATGGCAATAATGAATTTCACACCAGAAACAAAAGCTTGAATAGTTATTATTATTTCATGTACGACTACTTGATACTTAAGTTAAAATAAAGATTTACACTAATGCAGGAAAAACATCATATATTGGACGATACTGAGCCATTTAAATTCACTACAGCTAGGACTCATGGAATACTACACAAAAAAACTGATGCGGTCAATTAATGGTCAGTCTAAGTATTTTATTCTTTACCTGAAAAATGACTCTAGACCTGTTTTTTAGGCTGTCAGTCCGTTGTTTATCTTAGCTGTCAAGGCGCATGTAAATGCTTTGAAATTCTCTTCTCCTCCACGCTAATATGAGACAACACTGATTCATGCACTACACAATTAAGTATATAGGGTATGAAGTGTACTATATAAAAGTGTACTAACACAAAGGAAGCACAGTAATTGTTCATGTGAAGTAAACTCCATATACTGGACATGCAGCTGTTATGTATCACCTGACTTAGGAAAAGTCACATAGAATCTTCTGTATTGTGATGCGCGATGTGGCGTTTTCACCTTGAATTTGTGCTCATAGTTCTCAAGAGCTTCCATGACCATACAAACAGCTTCCATGGAGCGCTCCAGCCTGCCATCCACACCGTTGAAGCGGTACATGCTGCCCGACACGTCGGCCAACACCCGTAACCGCTTGGGCTTCTGCTGAGGGCTGCCCAGCTGTAAGCACACATAAGTTACTAAATAAATGAATACATCAGCAACTACTGATTAAATCAAGCTAAAATCCCTACTTTAGATGGTGTAGTTACATAAAAATAATATTTTACACAAGGTCAGGATTTCAAAACTGGGTGCAATTATTTCAATGTAGCTCAGCTCAGACCAAAACTATGTAAGACTTGGAGCTAAATACGTTAGAAAAACACAGTATTTATATTATGGGCTAGTGTGTGTTGGCATGATTAGTGTGGGAACTACTTTTGTGCTGTGTGTATGCGCGCAAAGATGACAGCACAAGACGTAACTAGAAACTGAGTGAGCTGGAGCAGAAACAGCAGGGTGTAATAATAATCTCGCACACACACACACGCCACTGGAATGTACCGCCTGACAGATAAAGGTCAAAATTATGTTTGACTGTGGGAGTGAGCGTAGCAGTCTTTGGAGGTGTGGCAGATTCAAAAATAAGAAAGTTTCAAGAAAAAACAAATACCTCTGGTTCCAGCTCTCCCCTGCGTTTATATATAGCCTTCTCTCCAGTCAGTCCATCGATGATCTTGGTGTCATCCAGCTCTCCCAGAGCCTGGTTCTTTAACCACTGCCGCTCCTTCCCTTTAGCCTGAAAGCACATCCACCAAATTAGAATAAGTAAGCCAAATATGCCTGGGAGAGATGATTTTGTTTTGATGGAGGTTTTTAAAGATGACAGAGGAGCTCAAAGTTCACCAATACCAACAACTAGCACTCACACCCAGCAAACAAAAAGAGGCTAAGGCTACATTGAAAAGGCTACATTGAATCTGTGGCCCCATTTCTTGTGATGTTACAAGGAGAAAACCTGAAAGGAAGAGTGCCATCACTCCCTGTCCTGCCCTCATCTTTCCCTCAGCGGAAGGAGATCTTTAGGGAGAAGACGTCAAACAAAGAGGAAACCCGATGTGCCTCTCCCCATTCTCTTTAGGTCACTCCTGCAGTTACTGGTGAGTCAGGATATTTGGTTTCGTGTCTTGAGATTTTCTTTACACGGTAAATGACGTGTGAGCACACAAAGAAACAAAGAATAGCCAGCAATAACAAGGTTGTATGACTTCACATCATTGATAAGTAGTAACAGATGTAACAACTACTTTCACCTTTCTGTAGATAATCAGTTGTGAATGCCGTGCACAGTAGAACAGCACAAACAAAGGTAACGGAACCAGATCCCTTTTTTCCTCACTATGACAAACGATTGAGATTGCACATTCTGACATAAATGGATGCACATTTTCTTCATTCATGACGCAACAACATTTCTCAAAGCAGGCACAAAAATTACCTATCCAGAAATACAACAGACTGACGTTATTACTTCTGGTGCTTAAGTGCATCTCATTTAAAATACAAGGAGTCAGCTTCAATTTAACTATTCAGTTCAATTTCGTTCACACGGTGCCAATTCACAACAACAGTTGGCTCAAGGCGCTGTTTTTTTTAACTATGTTGAACTGTAACTGAAAGAGGTGTTGTGTTAGTGCAGCACCTAAATGTCATATTAATGAAATGTCTTGACGCAAAAGCCAGGATACTCTTCATCATCAATAACCTAAAATAAAAACACTTAATTCTCTTTGCGGTCAGCTCGGACTGATATCTTACTTTTAGAACTTCACAATGCGGGCTGAGGCGTTTGTATGTTCCAAGCCAGTCTATTGTTGAGAGGTAAATAGAGAGGGTTTTCCCTGAGGAAAACCCCAGCAGATGGAAACAATACACTATCAGTTTATTGAAAGCTTGCCATTTATAGTTATGTGTTTGTGTGCGTGTGTATGACTCCTTTCAGTCCCTCTGTAGGAATGGCATAAAAATTGACATGACTTCATAGCGTCTTGCCTGCTGGGTTTTAGTGGGATCTCCATCATCTTTCCAGTGAAGAAGCTGCCCAAGGCAATAAGGACAAACGCAAATTACAACCAAACTCATGTTCAAAGCCCACCTGGATGGAAAACAAAATCACACACCCTCCACAGCACATGCAAAAAAAACACCTTCACACCTGGATAGAAGAATAATAGAGCGCAGTTCAGTGTCACTGCTCTGTAATCGTGGCTGCATGATTGCGCTCTTGTCAGATGCCCATGAACACACACAAACAAGCACACCAGAGACGCTCGCACTAAGACGCCCAAACAAAGGGCGGAAAGTGGAAACCAAAATAATGAAACGTAGACAATACCACCACTCCCTGTGATCTTAGTCCGCATTCTCTTTAACAAATCAGAGTGCTCCTGAGGGACAGCGCCCCCTCTTTCCGTGTCCAGCACCACGTGCGAGGATGTATAAGGTCAACCAATTGTCATCTGCTGACTTTATGACCCCATGACTTTTTTCAGTGTCAAGCTGTACAATAGAAGCTACTGCAGCCTGAGTTGATGGTGTTTAAATAAACTGATCTGACAAAGACGAGCCCGTCATTACAAGCAACCACTTAAACCAGCAAATTGGAAATCTTGGCTTTCAATATTTTACTCATTTTATAATATTGGGACTAAGCAATAAATAAAAAAAGCTACTGCAGATGAACCTGGATGTTGCAAAAACACTGATACCTTTAAACAAGGAAACTTGTGTTAAACACAAACAGTGTGTGGTGTGACGCCAACCTGTAAACTGTCCAGGATGATGCGGAGTGACTGAACTTGTCTCCTCACGGCACTGGAGAAGCGCTCGTATGTAGCAGCATCGTATTCACTCATATCAATCTCCTTCAACCTGAGACAAAAAGTCAGACAAAAACAGAGGGGAGGGGGAGATGCATGGCATTAGCTATGACTAAACCTTTATTGTCCAAGTTAACACCGTGTGCATCTTGAGGCAGTGAGATACAGAAAGAGTACAAATAGAGCCCTTTTTTCATTAGCCCAGGACACCTGAGAACAAACTGACAAAGGGTCAGTGTTTCTTAATATGAACCCATGTGCTCTCCAGAACACACCTGCGGGCATCAAGACACAGGTGCTCCTTTCTCCCCAAGTCATGCTTATCAGTGTAACGCCAACATGCAGGTACTTTAGTATTACTTATACACAAAGACACAGAATCTTCCTTAAGCGTGGTAAGGGTCCTGCATGCTGGTGTGTGTATGTGTGTGCAAAGTGGGTGAAATCCTCTGACACGCGTTTGAAACCTTTGGTGACAACTAGACCGTCAACAGTGACTTAAAAAAACAATGCAGGGATGATATAGACTTAGAGACTTAGAGCTTTTTGTTGTCATTGTGCAGTTTCTTGCACAACGAAATTGGGTAGCTGAACCACAAAGGTGCTAAAGTAAGAAGAAGAGAAACCAATATACAACGAAGGCGGAAAATAAATAAATAATTAAATAAATAGAATAAAATAAAAAACAGTGTATATGTATACATATGTGAGTGAGATAGTAAGCCTTATCTATCACAGGCTGCAACAAATCTGTGTGGATCGGTTGTGTGTGAGCAGATTCAAAATACTGACACAGACTGCACAGGCATCGGCTATGCAATCAAAACAGATCATGCATACACACACACACACACACACACACACACACACAATCACCAACACTTGGATGGCAGTTTTAAAAAATGTTAATTCAGGTAAGTCATGCAGTATAAAGACAAGAATTTGTAGTTTGAAAAGCTAATATTTTTAATTTGCATCCACTCAATTTGTTACTTCCTATAAGAAGAAAAGAAACTGCATCTCAGGCTTCATTAACGGAGGCTTCAAAAACAGTATATAAGTGTCAATAATGATATTTGTTTAATAAATGCAGTTTCATGATGCAAAGCATTTATAATTGATCTATGATCACTAATATGACGACTGGGGCCTTGTAGTGAAAGGGTTGCTTATTGGAATATATTTTAATAAATGGGTTTGCTAAAGCCTAAACCTTATGACTAACCTTAATATATAATTTAATTTCTTTGAATTACTTCCATGAGCCTTTTTTGGTTTGTATTCTTCTGGAAAACAGTAAATAACGACAGAATTATTATTATGATTATTTATTTCTTTAAAACTAAATTGGATTGAATTAAAGGCCTTTATCACTTGTGCACATCTGATCTGAGACCAGTCTAAATTTGTTTGCAGAGTATCCCTTGTGCACATCCTCACTGTTTGTGAATGACCTTCCTACAACTTATATAAATAAATGATACTTCAAAGTTTTTACTACTCAGCTGTTAGATGTACCACTCATCATATCATATCAGTGTCCTCTTGGACTCTTGAAGTAGAATCTATGTCAAATGAATCTAAAAGGAAATTAAATAAAGGTAAATGTACAATAAACAAACTTGATCTGCATTAAGTAATATCTGACCTACACACACAGCCATTTTGTTTGTTTCTGTGTATTCTTACTGCGTCGCGTCAGTCCACAAAACAAGAGCAACGCCTTCCTCCACACATTCCTATGTGTGTGTATACGTGCATCAGTGTGAGGATGCATGCAATGGATGTGGCGAGCAGACACTCTGGCCAGCGGCCGGAGCTATTTCCTGAAAATTCCTGAACCTTGACTTATACGGGAGAGAGCAACAGAGGGTTTTTACTAAATAAGGTGGAGCCACACTGAGAACTCACACACAACAACCACAAAAACAAAGACTTAAGGTTGACACTCCCTGCTACTAAACAAGCTGTCCTCCACTCAAAACACCTCCTTTTCCAAGGACAGAGACAGTTTTATTTTCCTATTTTTCATAGTGTTTTTTCACTACATTATTGTCATGCATTTAATTAGAGGAACCGAGCGGTTAAATAGGCCTTTGTGGTCGCCTGACTATTAACTGTCACATTATGTGAGCATTTCTTTACAGTCATTGCAATGAAACTTTGAAATACAGTCCTCACAAAACAATAACAGCTTTGTTAACACCCTTTAAATCTTGAAGCGGGACAGCCATTTTTTGGATTTGGATGTGTTACTCTGGTATTTAGGAAACCTCATTCTTGTGTATTTGCTTTGGATTTCCTTAAACATAACTACAATCGTGTTTCCAAGCTGAAACAGTGGGTGAAGTGTAAATGTAACAACAATGTGATTATTTGTAAATGAATCTCATTGAAACCACACTGGAAGAGTTCGGGAACTGAGAGGGACAACTGCAACTCAAATGTTTTCCAGTTTTTCCTTGACGTAGGATTTTCAGACAGCTTCCTTTCCTGCAGTTTTTGTTCATAATCCATCAAATGTTTTCAGTGTTTCCTGCAGCACAGGAAAAACTGTCTGCAGGCCAGACATGACGTGCTGAGGTCTGATATCAGCGCTGATGTAATACATGCAGAATGTGATGTGTCTCCAAAAAGGCGTCTGGATCTGTTGTTCTTTTGTGGTGCATTTTCAAATATAAGTGTTAGTTATACCAGGTGCACTCAAACCCACCAATACCATTATGGATGCTGACTTTTAACAGCAAGCTGGATACTCTTGCACCTATTTACACCAAAGGATGCTTTTTCCATGATAACAAAGGGAAATTCAGATTTTGATTGGTTGGACCATCTTAAATAAACCTGCATTGCAAACCAGCATTTCTTCTTGTTTATATATAACTTTTGCTTTTCTTGCATTTGAGGAGGCAGATCCTAAGTGCACGTCCATAAACCCACTATGGAATTCAAATAAAAAGCAAGGATGCAGCAAGAGTGAAACTGTAAAGAAGGGGATGACTGCAAAGAGGAAAAAATAAGGCCACAAAACACAGGATCGAAATGGGAGTTTTACTATCTGGTGTCTTTCACCACCACTGAAAACAAGCAGAAGATCTTTGTGTGTGTGTGCGTGTATGTGTGTGTGTGTGTGTGTCACTTACTCAAAGGTTTCTGCAAAGATCTTAGTTTTACTGATGCTTAACTTAAAGCTAAGTAAACATATGACTTTGGACACACATTGGGAAGGAATAGGAAAAAGGCTGACAGTGTTGGCTTGTGGCATGGAAAAGAAGAATCAAGCAGCCCTTTATTTCTATGTCTGTGCTTACCTGTTAGAGTGACATGTGAGTGAATAGCAGAGCGTCAGCATGTAGGTACTAGATATTATCTGAGCTTAATGATAGACAGGATGAAGACAAGGCAGAGGAAAAAATCTGAAAAACAAGGCTATTAAAACGGGTAAAGACAGAGGGAAGAGAAGAGGGAGAAAGAGAGAGAGAGGAGAATCTGAGAGGTTGTCCTCTTGGGGTGAAAGCAGGCAGTGTATGAGAAGGGCAATGCAGGAAAGAGGGAGGGGGAAGGGGGGACTGTTTGAAGCTAAAGTGAACAGAGACGCCCTTCATGGATGAGCTGGTGAAAGGGATGCCCTCGCAACCTAACCTCCTCTGAAGTCAATATAGGCTCAACACGCACACACAGACACACACAGACACACACACACACAGAGGTCGCCCAGTGGGATCTACCACTGTGCTTTACCATCCAGCTGGGACAGAGCACCCTGGAGTTGTTTGGAGCACCATACCTGGTGTGGCAGATGGCCCACACATGCGTATTGTTCACACACATCTGGTTCACGTCACATTACATTATACACCTCAGACACTTGTTTTTTTTGCAACAATCAGTGAACAAAAAACCAACAAAAAAAGTCTGCACACCTCTCCATTGTGTTGCACCTGTGGTGTTAACTCTATTTGGATATGGTTAAAGATCAAGCGTGCTTTCCAACACCGCACAGCTATTTTTAGCATGCATTTCATGCATATTACCTTTCTTTGAAGGCCTTTTCAGCCATTTCTCGGGCTGCCTTACGGACCTCTTCAGGAACCGCATCCTTCTCCACCTGTGAAATCTGATAGACCTTATGCCCTGCATCCAGACGATAGGGGCCTCCCTTGCCACCCAGCCCTGCTGTGTCTCTGCCACCTGTAGAGAAAGCGATTCAACTGTTACAGAAGCTTTTGTCATTAATAAACGTTGACACAAAAGCATTGCCATACCTCACAAATGTAAAACAGATCATTATCATTAAAACTGACTATATAAAAGTTGTTAATTTTCTGTTGACAGACGATACATTAACTGACTGTTTCACCACTACGACTGATGAAGATTTTTCCTGCTGCCTTCTAAATTTGACCACATCTTCTGACTATCAAAAGGACCTATAATGCTGCTAACAAGCTTGACATTTTTATTTTGGAGTTGTCTGTGCCTATTTATCTTATACTAGGCCTCTGTCTGAAAGAAGCCATTTCAGCTTTGTTCGGATTGGTTGCCCTCATAAACAAGAGGGTTTGAACAGCTGGTGGGTGAGGCTTCTATCTTCACAGCCAGAGATTTGTGCCTGAGATGACGATACATAATCTATATTGTGTCTATGATGCAGACTAACCAAGTTCAGCAATTTTGCTGCCAAAACACTAGTTGGTGGTGGAGTTTCTCACTTCAAGGGGCTCCATTCTCTTCCAGTCAAATTAAAAAAAAAATGTTAGCAGAAGAAAGAGTCGAAAATGTGTCATGCATGTAGTTACAATACTAGGGACATATTAATAGGTTACATTACAAGTTTTGGCAATGGGTTTATAGAAGGGTCTGTAGATATATTTGGACACATGGATTTTTTTACTTCATGCATGTTACAATGTGGTCAGAAACAACTGTTACCTGTGCCTCCCGCCCACTGGTTACCCCCGACATGAGGAGCATTGTGGGGGTCGATCTTGCCATGTTTCGGGGCGCTGACATCCAGGCCACTGTCCCTCTGGATGGTGATCTGCAAGGATAGGATGAAGGGAAGCCATGTGGGTGATGTCATAAAAATGCCATAAACGTCCAACAAAAACATGCTCATTTTTTGATACAAAATAACAAAAATGCACAAAAGAATGATTCGGTATTTCTATTATTTTAGAGTAAATTGAACTGACAAGCTAAAAATGTATCCATATTATGAAAAAGAATCTAAGTATGTGTGTTCAAATAGCACCTAATGTAATCCGGTTTGAGATCAGCCATCATTTCTTGATAAGCCCAGATCATTTCTCTAAAACCTTTCTCTGCAATGTCATGATGCACTGAACTAGTATGTGAGGGCCATACACACAACCAAACAGTCATTTACATAGCATTATCAGTCAAAACATTATTAGAATTAAAGGAGTCTCTATCATTTAGTAGTGAGGTCTTAGCAGAATGGACAGAATAAGCTCTGTCTTTCTCTGCAGGGGGCATAATAGATGGAGGGAAGGAGACACAGAGGTTAAAACTTTGCTTTTTTAGGTCCATCTCAATGGCACCATCAGAGCCAAAATCAGCATGCTGCCTCTCACTCTGAGGCAGGGCGGCAGGCCAGAGTCTGGCACGCTTGAAGGACTGAGAGAGAAACGGGTAGTTCAGTGGGAGACTAAGTGTATCCCCTGTGGTTCAGCTGTATTCTTACATTGCAGGAATTCAAATGGTATCTGTGGGGGGAAAAATGTCTCTTGTAAACTGTGGAAAGCGCTGTGTGTATGTTCAAGTTATTATCTTTTCTGCTGTTGATTTTTTTATTGGTTTCTTGTGGTCTGAGTGGTTAACAGAGACTTATCTGAAGGGAGCAGCAGTTTGCTGAAAAGGACCCCTCCCCTCCCCGTCCTCACCCAGTGTCCACGCTTCACACTGACGAGCTCAGAGCTCAGGCTCTGTTCCCACACCTGCACGAAGCTGCTGGATCAGCAGTGCTCTCTATATTTAGTTCAGATTAGGAGCATCAGTCTGATACACAGCAAGTCAGATTATACGGACAAGATAATGCCCATTGTGGTACTGAGCTTAAACAGAGGCTCTATTATTGATGACGGGATTTACCAGACAGACAACAGATGTTTGGATCCTTGAACAGATTCACATTAACGTTTTAAATCAACCTGCACCTCTAAACACTACTTACACAGCCGCAGCTTGTTGATCACAATATAAGGTCCTTCTAAATCATATCCTGTGTTGTCAACCACCAATGGGGAGCATAGTTTAAAATGAACATCAAGTTGCTTTCAATAAGAACTGAAAATAGTGATTAAGACCATGAACTCATCTTCAAAGTTTCTGCTAAATTCACAAAATGAGTCATTTTTTCACAGTCTATACAAATGCAGCCAGATGAGTCGCCCCTGCTGGCCATTAGAAAGAATGTATACAGAATGTATAGTAAATTCCAATTTTAAATTTAAGACAACTGTTAAAGTGTGTCTAAAAGTAGATTTGACATTTCTGATATTATTTTATTGCAGACAAAGTCACTCGTCAGCCTTAAAGTAATAAGACAGAGGGAGACTGGAGGTAATGTAGAGCATGTGTCACCATTACAACGTGAGAGCACAGATAGAGGGAACCCTGCGAGCTAGTTCGGGCAGACAACTGGAGTTGCTCTGCGTCACACACACATAACCTGACCCTCTCTACACATCACATCACAAACACACCATCTAAGTTTGGCAGCCTATTTTAGCTCCCATCACCATCTGTGAAATGTCTCTCTGCCTGCTGCTTCAAACCATCCACCTCTACCACGTCTACTCATCAGTCCCAATTTTCATACGTAGCATACTGTGAAGTTATGAGTTCACATATGAGTAACATAGTGACAAATGAACAAACCCGGGAGAATATCTTTAAAAAAAACCAAATAAAAATCAAAATATTTTATTCACTTTTTCCTTTTCCCAAGGGGAGAAGTCCCCAAACCAATCACTGGAGCCAAAATGATGCTTTTTCATGTTGATGCTGATGTGTAGCCTTGCCAAGACCAGCCTCAAAGGTTGCAGAAAACAATTGAGACCTGGCTATTTAAAGCCATGTTATGGTACTTAGCTTGATGCGCTTGATTACAGTTGGACAACAACATGCGTGACTGGACCAATGTTTTTGATTTTTCATTGATAAATAGCCATTTCATGTGGGTAAAGTAGACAAATTCAAAGCGTTAGACCTAATCAAGCCATACATGCAAAACACAACTTTAAACACTCTCCATTCCTACAAATAGACACAGACTCAAAGAGTGAGGCACAATCACAGCAGAACTCCAGCTGTGTGGCCTGCCTTACACAACAGACTGACACGAGTATTGCCTATACTGGCCGACAGTAAAAATGTCTTTTAAAAAAATTAAGAAGAAACTAGTGTTAACCTGAGTAAGTAGTGAGACCTTGGTCAATAACCAAAGCTCACCTCCACCACTATAACTGATCTCTGATTACGCACTAATGTGCCTCTCAGGAACCTCTGCATAACATGAGCTGTGCTGCACACATGCCTGTGTCATGTTGAGGAGTGGGTGTGTGCACCTGATCCACAGGAATATGACTTTAAGGCTTACAGTTGCTATACAAGTGTTTTTGAATGAGATTACAATCACTCGATAAAAGTTAGTGCCACCGACCTAGCACCATCTCCATCAGGTTAACATCACCTGGTCCCCGATGCTCATTTTGTGCCTGTCATTCACAGAGGAAGTTGAGCTATGGGATTTTCTTAGCGTCGGCTTATTTCAGTAATTCACCCTTGTCATCACACTATATATAGATATAACACTCTCTCTGCGTCGCAGCATAATTATGAATGTATCACCACACTGCTAATGCACTCTAATCTGACTCTCAAACCAGAAAAAGGGTTGAGTTCTCAACTAGTGTTGAGTTCTAATCTAATATAAAATCCCTTATGAAAGCTATATTTTGATGTATTAACACAACTTGTTCTCCTTTAATTCCATAAAAGATATTTATGCACACAAAAATATATGTATCATCTTTAGCTGTAATAAAAGGTCATGTCTAAAATCATTCCCTGTTTGCTACATGGTGTGTTACATATAATTTGCATCAACTGATTAGAATGTCTTAATTAAGGATGAGAACTTATCCGTGTAGTGCCCTTAAAACTGGAACGACAGAACAGAAAAGAAGAGAAAAGAAAAATGTACTTACAGTCTCACAAATGTGCTGAATTTAGAGTTTCCAGAGTGATTGTTAAAGTCTGAACAGCCTATGGTAATGACACAATGTGCAAGCGTGTGTTCATTATGTCAGTTACTGTTCAGCTTTGAGTGAACTATTGGCTGTCTATTATACCAGGATTAGTAAATGAGTGATTTCAGACACAGCTAATGTCGGCTAAACTATAACTGTTCCAGTAGACCTTGCTACACCAACTTAATGCTCATTGTCTTTGAAAAACACAACCGATGACCTCCCAGGCTGAAAAATAGATGTCACGGAAAGGTGAAAAAAACATGGCCTTTCATGTTAAAATTCACTGAAAAAATGGTTTTAACCTCTATGCATCATTTCACACTTCATATAAAACTGTACACTCACATTTTTATAATTCCTCCATTTGAATGAATTAGAAGCTTAAGGCTTAAAGGTCGTTGGGGCATTGCTTCACCTCCACATATCTGAGCCACTGAACTGGACCTCTTGAGCATGTTTAAAATACCAGATTTTATAAAGTTTATAACCAGATATGAAGTACAGAAGTACAGAAGCTTAAACACATATGGAATCTCTCACTTATGTTCATATGAAAAAAAATAACACGATATCCACAGTACATCTCGGTTTTTCAACACGATGAAGAAATTCTGGTGTGGTAAATTAAAGAAATCTGTCAGGATGACTTTTTGGGACTAAATTGTAATTAACAGATCTGTAAAATTACATAAAAAGTACCTCATTTCCCAAAATGTCTTGTAATAAGAAAACACAGTTTTCGCTTCTTCTTTTTTTCTGTATAGACAAATAGATCAGTAGGAAAAACTGTAAAATAAAGTCCCAAACATATGCCCTTCTTCACATTTTCCAAAGCCATCCAGTGGGATTTTAGGATATTGGGAGTCTCTGTCGGGCTAATTTGGCCCCCAGGCCTTCTGTTTGACACCACTGATTTAAACAATGACACACAATTGAATTAAAACCCTGTTTTTTTTTGTTTTTTTTTTAACACTGGCGTCTTTAGCATGAAAGGATTTAAGGATGGATGATTCTTACCAGTCACGCAAAACTGATAAAACCACACACTGTAATGAATGAAATTAAGAGTTGAATGTTTCATGCGTAGAGATGTTTGCTTAGATTAGAATGAATATTCCAAGATTGTATCACGCTTAAGGCAAAGCTTTGATGCAGTTTAAGCAGCTCCGTAAGAGCAGGAAAACACCTTTGAAGAACATGCTGAACTGTAAATACCTTATAATACCTGCATTGATGCCAATCTTCATTTATTTCTCCACAGAGTCTGGGTATGTTTGGACAGCGTGCTTGATTGGTGCTTGTCTCATGCTAAAGTAATTTTGAATTTCCTGCTCCAAACAAAAGACAGATTACTATGCTCCGTAACCACAATTTGGGGTTTAAAGAAGCACCACAGAACTGAATGGTTGATGTCAAATTACTGCGTAAATCTTGGATAAATGTGTTGGTGTGCTGCTGTTGCTGCATGTCCCACTCATAAACAGTAAGCTAATGATGGCACCTTAGCGCTGAGAGACAGGCAGAAACCAAAAGAAGGAATTAAGGGAAAAAGGATGGCAACGTCAGTGGAGAAAACTTCATTTTTAATGACAGTGGGAATCAACGTTTTTACCCCGCCCTTTTTCTTTCTTTTGCTTTCTACCAGTATATGTCTCTGTCTGTCTCTTACCTGCGGTCCACGCCTTGTCTTCTAGGATAAATAGCCTCATAAATTTCTTATTCTCCCTTCAGACCACTACAGACAGACAGTGATATAAGAGCGATGGTGTAAGTGTGCATACACACTTTTGAATGTGTGTATGCAGTCACAAATAGTGCATGAGGTCAGCCCTTTTCTTGAGTAAATACATGTCCCAGTGTGATGCTGGGTGCACGCTAGTGTGTGGGTGTCAGCATAAATGCGTGCCCGTACACGAACGTTCAAAAATATTCTGTGTGTTATATAAAGGTCTCAGTGATTCAGTGTATCTGCAGATTGATGAAGCTCTGTTATGTTGTGTGTGTGCGTGCAGGTTCTGAATGACCTGAAATTAAGCAATACCAGTGTGGAAACCACTCTGCACTTGTCTTTTGGGGGGGTTTTTTTGCACAGATACTCTCACATGGAGGCAATCACAAAGTTACTTATTTGAAAAAATGGAAACTCTAAGGACAGACTCAATTCATAGTGTAAGAGCACTCAGTAAGAGCAGAAAAGCATACATCCATGTCTGTGCACATCTGCATACATATTCTTTCCTCATCAAAAACACAATCTGCATCTACATGTAGGTGCAGAATGTACAACACTACAACACTACATGTACAACACTGCACCATTAATCAGTGGCTTTTCAGTAAGATGTACATATAGATGGATGCATGAATGGATGGGCACAAAGAGATTTCGGAAACTATTATTAAGATCGACTAATTTAGACAGTGAGCAATGTGGTTAGAAAGCTTTGTCTCAGAGTTCAACATGCCATATTTATATGACTTGTATTAACATACTTGGCCCTATACTTTACAACTGGTACAGCATACAGACATGTACATTAAGGTAGGACCAACTTTGAGGAAGCAAGCATGTGCATGCATGAATATGAGTGAAACTGAAGAGCTTGTGTCAGTGGGGAAAGGCTAGGTAGATGAAAAAGTGGCACCTGGCCAAACCTGCCAAAAACAGGGAAGTGTAAAAACAACAAATCACACAATTAAACGTCAGGTTGAGTGACTATAACTGGTTGCAATATGCAGGACAGCTGCAGACACCAATCTGGCACCATGCGTGCAGATAGATGATGAGTGATGTCTCCTATGTATCTTTGTCTACAGGAATGATGTCAGCTATACTGTAATGGAGCAAAGTCAGAGCGATGTGTGGAGGCGCCACGCTTACTTGGGCACACACACATAGCTCATAGTGTGCTTTTCCAGAAGTATACAGTAGAGATATTAATGAGTATTACAAAGGCAATAAGCCGTCGTGACATAAGCTTTGTTTTTTAAACCTGTTAACCACCTCCAGCATGAACAGATTTCCTTCTTTTTTCCACTTCACACTTTAGTCAGAACCCATTCTGTTATGCTCTATAACCATGTCATAAAAACAAGGTACTTGGCACATACTGTGCAAACATCTACGCCCATATAGAGCTAACGTAGTATGTACACTGTTTGGCAAAGCAGATATAGAGAGCCTTTTAGGCGGCTGTGAACAAACTCAGTAGAGCCCATGCTGTTTGCTGAGACTGAGCACAGGGAGAGTCTGTCCAAGTCTAACCTACAGTGGACTCAAGGTGACCCACCAAAGAAGATATGACTATTGACAAATCTAAACCAGAAACAGGCAGAAACGGTGAGCTATGGGTGTTTTCGAGTCTATAATCTCACACAAAGACGCTTGGGATAGCCTTGTGATATGTTTTACAGCAACCAATGCATGATAGCTCAGACTCCAAAAATTAGTCACTGATATTATACAACTTCATGATTGGTCTCCTTGTTACCATTTTTTCAGGCCATGTTGCATCTTCTATCTTCATGCCTGGTGCAACAAACACAGATCTGCAGCTAATGCTCTCTGCATGTGGACAACTCCAATATGCCAAGAATGTTTGTGTCTATGTGCACATGTGGGCACCTAAACAATGCTGTCTCAGTGCTCTGGTCTGAATGTTCTGACCTACACTAAGGGTCAAAGCTATTGCATCATCAGCACGACAGCCAGCCATTCATAACCACCCACCCTGAGTACAGCTGGGTCATGAATTATGGAGCTGAAAATATTCCCTTTAGCACAAAAACAGAAATGTTTCAGCTAATGTCTTCTGCCAAAATGTGAGGCGAGCATGCAGAGCAACTTCCAATGGAGAGTTGCTTTAAAATAGAGGTGCTGCCCCTCTGTGGTGTGGAGATTAACTGCAGGCTGCAAGCGTTTCTAGTCATTGTATTTGCCACTTTGTGGAATTCTATAGAGAAACGTATCAATGAGCCATGTAATGTGCTCAAAGACAGTCTGTTGTATTACCTGTATGGGTCTGCCGTCCTCTGAGCCAATCATATTCCTCCATTCCATCAGTGAGCGCTGCAAGGTGTCTAATCCTGTCTCCCAGAGACGGATGTACCCGCCCATATCAACTGTGACGACACCTCCAGAACCAAGAGCAGCTATCAGCACATCACACTCTGACACCTTGGACACCCAGTTGGTGTAGGGCGACACAGTCATTGACCTGCCAATTACAGATACAAGAAAAGGTCACAACACAGAACACAGAAAAAGAAGTTGATTTAGATAAGCAGGGACCATTGATGCAATTATAGTAATGATATTTATTCACGGTCTGTATAGATCTTATACTGGGCCTTGGGGCAGGCTTTCAGATCATCCTCTGAAACAAATGTTTTATCTCTTTGCACCCTTTAAAGCTGCCTCTCTTAAATAGATGATAGGAGGGGCTTCTGCGCTTACCGGCAGAGTGGTGTACTTGAAATGACAATTTTCACATATGCTCAGTTAATTTTTTTGGAACCTGGTCCATGTTAAATATGAGTATCCATTTGTCTAAGAGACAAAAATTAGGGGGAAAAAAAGCGTAATATGTCCTCTAAAAAAATTACAAGTTTCCAAGGTTGAACACATGTAAGATGCAGAGAAGATATATTAGCACTTTTGGGGTTTTTTTTCTTTTATAGTGCAATGCTGTCACTGACCTCTAGCTGGAGCCAAAGGATGTAAAGTTACATTCTTGTTCTGAAAGTACTGCAGAACGAGGTGGTGAAGTAGTAAGACACCAGCTGTTTACCTTGGAACAGGAATATATTTGAGCTTCTTGGAGTTGAGATCAGTCACCTCCAGGTATGCCGCTGTCATTGGAGGTGTGACGTCTGAGTGGCAAAGAAAACTAATCTTAAAACTTTTGAAAACTTTCAAAACTTATGTTTCCTGAAAACCTTTATGTAAGGTGAACTCTGACCTTTGGGGTACAGCTCTTTTAGGGGGACTTTGTTAGGTGGAAGAGCTCGAACCACCTGATTGACCGGGATCAGACTGACACAATTCTCCTGTTTGGCCGTGGCGCTCCGAAGCCCTCCTCTGAAGAATGCTTGAGCCCCGCTGTCACCACTCTTTATCGCTGATAGGTTGACGGGTCTTTTAAAGCTGTACACTTCATTAGGTGACTCATCAAGAGAAGAAATCCGAAGGAAAACGTCACTCTTAAGCCATCGGTCATACGCATTAGAGTAACTCACTCACAATGCTCTTTGTTTTCAATTAACATCTTCTCTAACTCTTTCATTTTTTCATAAATGAATCAGGCAGATAAAATACAGACTCAAAGCTAGGCCCTGTCTTAGCTTTGACTTTTAAATAGGTTCCAAAAAAATGCTAACACCACATGACCCCACTTCCCTTCAAGCTCTATAGAGTTAAACTAGATATTTCTACTTCTAGTAGAAACATAAAAAGAAAGAAGACAGGAAACTGGAAAAAGAATTATTATTGTCACACAAATTTCTTCACCAAATTCCCTCATAATCTCACCATGAGATCTGGGAAGCCGACGATGAGCCGCGCGTAGGAATCTGTGTCAACCAGCACACGGTTAGGGGAAACAATCTTCTGGTTCAGAGCGGCACTCAGGTTCTCGTTGGGTAGCTGCTCACATGACAGCATCTGGGGTATAGACAACTCGGCTGCAGTGATGGACCAGCATGAGTTCGGTGGAACAGAAACATGAAAGAAAGCAGTGAGAAAAAGAAAGAAATAGCAACTTGTCCATTGGGGGAAACTGGGACTGAGTGTTGTTGAGGGTCACATCAATAAGCTGAACTCACTCGTGCTCAATATTAATTTTTATTTCTTTATAAGCTTATTAGTACAGCCCTCGCTCCTTGGGAAATCAATTGCCCTACCTCTGAACTCAACTCTACTCAATCTTTGTACTTCATGTGAAGAATGCAGAAATTACATCATTTAGAAACCTGTCAAGAAGCTCCCGCATTTCCTCTTAAGAATACAATCCACTGAAGTGTTACAACTATGAGCTATAGACTTTGTGGTCTAAATGTAAGTCATGACTAAACATTTGAAAATGTATTTAACCTATGACCATTTAATGTATAAACTTAGAGGTCTGAAATACAGCTGTTATTAGTTTAATTCTCTCTATTTCAGTCTCCATGTTAATTGGGTCTTTAAGAACTGCTACACAGCAATACAGCAGAACATGAAAATCTGTTAAATAAACATAGGGAGATTGCTGTTTTCATTGTATACCTTGGCATTAGGTGCGATTTTCTGAAAACACAAAATTTCATTTCATCTATATGGTGACGATTGCCAGCTTTATCTATCTTTTAATCACTCTGACAGCTCCTCGGTTGGAGTCCTGCTTGATTGTCTTAGCGATGTTAAGTCAAAATTTCTAAAATTTCTAAAATTTTAATGAACGTAAAACTGAAGGAATTTTATTCGGTCTCAATCGTTCTTTTGGTACCCCAGATGTTGACTTTGCTGCTCTGACCCCTGAAAAGCTCGGTTACTAATCTTGGGGTAAAAATCGACAGTGCACTTCGTTTTGATGGCCACGTAAATGTGGTGGTGAAATCTTCATTCTTTTACCTCAGACGTCTGTCAGAGGTAAGCCTCTTCTCTCCAGGCGTGACTTGGAACCTGTCATCCATTCTTTTATAACCTCACGCTTGGATTACTGGAACTCCCTTTTAATAGGGGTTGGCCAGGGTGCTCTGTCAAACCTGCAACTGGTGCATAATGCTGCAGCACGGTTTTTAACTGGTAAAAGAAAATTTGAGCAAATTACTCCAGTTCTGGCCTTCTTACACAGGCTGCCAATTTAAAATCATTTTACTGGTTTGTAAATTCTTAAACAGTTTGGCGCCTGTATATTTATCCAATCTGCTGAAGCCCTATGTCCCCCCTCGTTTACTCCGGTCAGCTGAGCAGCTGTTGCTCTCAGCCCCTAAATCGTGGCTGAAACTTGGAGGAGACTGAGAATTCTTCTTCTTCCCCGTCACATTAGGCAATCTACTTCAGTATTGGTCTTTAAATCCAGGTTAAACATGGATTTTTATCTGCTGGCTTTTGACTCAGTGAGTAACTGACATTGTTAATTTATTGTTATTTATTTATTGTACTTTTTATATTTCTGCTGTACAGCACTTTGGCCGCCCATGTGCTGTTTTTAAAGTGCTATATCAATAAATTATGGTATGGTACAAAGATTATTTCAAAAGAGATTTCACTAATTACGATCAAAACGTGCAAACCTTTTAAGCGCAGTAGGACCCGCTTTGTTTGTTTGTTCTTTGTAGTTTCTTTGTGGCTTTTTTAGTCCATTTAAAAATGTGATGAATATAATGTTGGAGAAGAAAAAACAGTATATCCCACAAGTGGATATTTGACATATTTAAAGAAGCAAACACTTTGAAACAGTCTCTAAAAGTTAAAGGTGATATACATGAGCAACATCACAAGTTATTAGCTTTTCAATTATTTATTGATAAAAATATAAACGGATATTCTTGAATGGAAAAAGTAAGTGCATATTTGGCCTCCAGACGCTAGCATTGAACAACATCTTGAAGTTGTTTTGCATATTTGTCCACCAGTTACTGACATCAGCTTTCTAAGATTTATGACCACAAGAAGTCAAAACTTGTAGAGAACATATCTTTATTGCTGGACTGACGTGTTTAGGCTTGTGGCTTTCATCAGTCAGGGTCATCAGGATCATGATGACCACGAAAACCCCGAAGCCATCAGAGCTAAAGGCCACTAGTCAATACAGATTACATCTATCATTACAGCCCTCTTCCTCTGCTTGTCTACCACCACTATGTCCAGTTGATTAGCCGCCACCACTTTGCCTGTCTGTAACTGGAAGTCCTACAGGATCATAACTCGGTTGTTCTCAACAACTCAAAGGGGCATTTTCCATTTTGACCTTGGGACAGGCCATACTCAGCACAGATATTCCTGTATATTATACAGGCTACTTGGTTGTGCTATTCCATGTATGCCCTGCCTGCTTGCATCCTGGACACTGTTGTTATGTTCTGGATTGTCTCTGGGTATCTTTGCACAGCCAGCACCAAGGATCTCGCCTGGTGTGATAGACCACAACATCCCAGGAATGACATCTGGGATCTGTGTCCAGAAAAGCACCAGTCTAGTTAAAGCTAAGATACTGCACAGGACCATTAAGCTCCCAGACCTCTGGTAGAGGTCCCAATCTTACTTTTCCCAAGAAAAGTAAGATTTTTCATTTCGACTGTGTGTGTGTGTGTGTGTGAATATATACCTGAGCTTGTTCCATGGCCTGAGTTGACTGAGTCCTCACTGATGCTGTGAAGCTGACAGACTCCAGAGTCTTCAGCTGCCATGTGCATGGGCTTGGTCAGCAGGAACTTCCTATACAGTCAGACATGCACGATTATTTTAAAGTTCTATCCAGAGACCAAGACAGATATTTGAGATCCATTACTTACTTGTTAGAGTTGCTCTCCAGCAGCAGCCAGCGGTCCTCTGCCACCAGGAAGACAGACTTTAGGTTGATCGGAAGGGAGATGGAGTGAACTTGTCCCTCAAGCACATCCAGGACCTCCAGCTGGTTGCTGCACATGCAAAAGCAGCGACTGATACCACAGGACTTCAGGATGCTGGTGCTGTGTAACAATGTCATGGATGTAGTTTACCTGTCCTCCTTATAGAACAGAAGCCAGTTTTTGTGGGAGAAGTCACGACACATTTTATACCCTGCCTGCAGGCAACAATCACAGAAACAAAAACACATTAAGTTCAAATCTTTTCACGGAATGATCAGATGAATAATTGACAAGTCTTTTCATAATGCAGTCTAGTTCAATGTCAGATTTAAATCTAGTCACGTGGAAAAAATAAAGCCTTGAATGAAAAGCAAAGAGTTTACGAGCCACAAGTGAATTTAAATTTGTCTCTGGAGACGCAGAGTCTTCTGACCTGTTGTTCCTTACTGTTCCACCAGTTCGACGCTCTGCTGGAAGACTGATCACTGTCGGGGGAAATTATGAGCCTCCGCAAGGCGCCTGTCACCAAGTCCAAATGGAGCACTGTGTTACCCTAAAGAGACAGAAAGAGGAATTAAAACTGGAGAATACCAATGGTCAATTAAAGGACTCCAAAAAATCCAAGATTTGTATGCAACAGATTCTCAAGATATGATGTCCTTTGATATGCTTAGACATAAATATAATATAGATAGAAAGCAATTTTTCAAATATCTCCAAATTAGAAGTTACATTCGAGCAAATCAAAATAATACCTGCACCAAACCACCAAAATCAGAATTGGAAGACATAATTAGCAAAAGCAGTTCAAAAAAAGGGGCAATATCAGAAATATATAAATTGATTAGGTCCAAAACATCTGACAATTTGTTGGGAAGGTTGAACGCCTGGAAAAATGATTTAAAGAAGGACATATCCATGGAACAATGGGCATTGGTTTGCGCAAAAGCTCATAAACAAACTATTAATTCTAGACTAAGGTTGTTGCAAAACAAATGGTTAATGCGAATATATGTTACTCCGGAAAAATTAAATAAGTACAACTCTAATATTCCAGACACTTGTAATAAATGTAATGAAGATAAGGGTAACTTTTGGCATCGTATTTGGGATTACAGGAAGATTGGCTCCTTTTGGGTTGCAGTAACACAAACTATGAAACAAATATTATCCAAGGAGCTTGTTTTGGATCCTGGCTTCCTTATTCTGGGATTGTACCCAGAAAACATGAGGTACACAAAAAGTGACAGAATGTTTATTGATATGGGTTTGTTACAAGCAAAAAGATTAATTGCACTAAAATGGAAAAAAACAAGGGAACCGAGTATCACACAGTGGATAAAACAAATGATGGTGGCTTTGCCACTGGAGCGGATAACATGTATACTGAAAAGGAAATTGGATGTTTTTGAGAAGGTGTGGAGACCATTTGTGAATTTTGTAGAAGGATTTGTATTATCTGAGGAGGACGAGGACTGAGGGCAATGACATTTGATTTGGGATAATGACAAATTTAGGCCTTTAATAGAGTGATAAATCTGACGACTTTTTTGTTTTCTTTTTGCTGTCTGAGAGGAGTGTATGTTCATGTAGTATTTAGAATGTTGGACTGTTTGTAAGTCATTAAAATGTAAAAAAAAATAATAAAGATATTGTTGGAAAAAAAAACCTGGAGAATACAACTGAGAGGAGCCTAAATTCTGGCTGGTTTTCAGGGGATCAAACACTTTTCTCACTCGGTGCAAATTATAACTTTTGTATAATATGTATGATATTCTGTCTCTCTCCATTAAAATTAAACCATAAAAATTAGAGTGTTAATTTGTCTATTTGGATGCCATTCACCACTACACCACAATGCACCACTGCAGGACTTTCCCATCTACACAGTTTTCAAACAAAGCTTGCTGACAAGAAAATACAAGCTCACTACACCAGCACTAGTAGTGTCATTCAGGACACTGATTTTAACATACAGCTGCTTGTCTACAAATCACTCGGCAGCTCTGTGCCTAAACACATGTCCAAAAAGCTAAATGCATATTATATGAAATATTTTGTTATTTGAAAGACTTAGGAGTGTCTTCTCATGTTTTAATGTTCAAACCAAACCTGTAGTGAGGTGGGCAGCATTTTTACAGCCTAATCACATGGAGATCCAACACATTTGTATAACACAAAACTGTCAACACTGAATACAGTTGTCCCCTCTCCCTCCCCTCTCTGCCATATGTCCTCTTGTCTCCTAAAATGCTCCTACAGACAACAAGGTTACAGAGAGTGTCAGCAAGCGTACCTGGAAGATTGATGGAAAAGGTTGGTTATAAGTCTGCTAAGATATTAAATTAAAAAATGTTAGAATTATTTATTTTTAAAATTAACTTTATTATTTTTGCTTTTTGAAGAGTACTTTGTGGACCTTCACTCTTACCCATGTGGTTTCTTCTATATTTTGTGGTAAATGTGGGTTTAACTGTCCCTGAGCTCATCAGTGACTAGGATTGTCTTTTGCTTTGGTTAAACTTGCAAACACTTCCAATAACCTCCATCTGTGCTCTTTTACACCACCCACACAGCTGATCGACTTCTTCTCAATTAGTTTCATTGAATTAACTAAATATTTCTTGATTTCAACTTGTAATTCCCTGTGTGGTCTCCTGTTTTTGTTAATTATGAGACTGTTTATGACCATTTCTGCTTAATACTATAAATCCTAGTGTTTATTTCCTCCAGTACAGTTCCTCCATCAACAGAGGGTGCTCTTCTTCCAGTGGAACCCTCTGGTTTGGGTGCTGATGTTCCTCTACATTCAACAAATGTCCCTGTTGCACTTTCAACTAATTCAATTCAAGGATAAACCGATTGCCCGTATGGGCTTCTGTGTTTGTATGCAGGATATTTGTGTGTGTGTGTGTGTGTGTGTGTGTTTTGGATGCGACGCACGAGGATTCATCTTCAATTGAGTTTTATGAGAAGGAGCCACAGGGGAGCTGGCCTCGGGCCCGGCTACCCTGCTTCACGCTAATGGTTTCCTTATGGCCTCCCATTCCTGACACTCACACAGTGATACTGAAGACAGAGAGGGCAAAATCCATTTCCTGATTCTAAACATACACTACCATTGGAGGAAGTATGTACATCTGAGAACACACGTGTGCATCCTGCATGTGGATGTATCTGCACTAAGATTTTGTGTATCTGAGGGATAAAAATATAACTGCTATGTTTTCATATCCTTAAATGTACCATTGTGATGTCTTTAAATACTTTCACAAGACTGTGGATGCATTCATTCATGTGTGTATGCTTAGCACAATCGGCCAACCTCTGTATATTGGAGATTATGTATCGTTCTTTAACTTCTTCACTCCTATTTAAGTACAAGGGGATCTGCCAGGCCCGGGAGCCGTTGCCAGTCCCCTTCGAGGCCTTCCCCAAACCGCAGCTCACTTCATGTCCAAGCATTCACCTTTACCTACTAAAATGCTGTCAAACCTAATATGAGGACGTGGGCCCAGCTAGTGAAATGTGTGTGAGTGTGTGTGTGTGTGTGTGTGTGTGTGTGTGATGGTTTCCCTGATCTCCCTGGAAGGCCAATGACCTGCAAATGAACTTCATATTGTCTGGACCTCTTCATTTTTAGACAGACGTAACATGATCCATCGCCACAGTATTTTTAGAAGTCCTCCTCTTGCCTAATATGCACCAGCTGTGAAAGTGTTCTGGTCGGAGAAACAGCCTACACACATTGTTCTTGTCTGACACTCTGGGTCTTACGGGGTAAGAGGGATTCAACGACCGACTCAACAACCACTAACCTCCAACCATTTTAAGAAGCGGACTTCTGCACAGCTATTTTAAATCTGTGAGGAATCTGTGGTTGTCCTCAAGAAATAAATAAAAAAAAAAGTTTAAATACCAGTGTTGTGTAAGTGTCCAGTTACTGGATTGTAAACAAGGACGTTAGACAAAAATGGTTAGACTAGGGTTCCTCAGTGAAGACCAAAAGATGCAAGTGCACCCTTTTTATACCACTAAAACTACAAAACATACTTAATGGTGATTCTTTTCATTTATGTGTGTGTGTCTTTGGTTTTGTTGTATTTGTTTTGACTCCCCTCCACTACCTTGAAGACACACTGTTGTGAGTTTTGACCACTGGGGGTGCTGTACAGCTTTGATGAATAAATCATCTTCTGGAACTCAGACGTTTATATCAATTGCAAAAGCCAGTCAAGTTTGATGCTGTTAAAGTTAGCAACACCCAAACGTATATTTGACCAGTCACGGAAGCTCCACTACCACCTGTCTAAGACAGACCAATCACTTCAAGGACACTAGGTTTCCTGACCACATTTATAAAAGCGCCTGGCACCATACCAGGTATTGTTGATAAATAAAGAAGAACGGTCTGTGGCCACCACCTGGAGTTGCTACTCCAGTTCACCTGCTGTCACTTTCATTTGCACCAAAACAGGTGAAATAGATTCATAACGGTTTATGGTTCCTAACTGGACAGAAAGATATCCCTGAAGGTTAACTGACTTTGTGCTATACTGTGATGATCCAGTGTTTCCTTTTTATGGAGTACCTTGTGCAAGCACATCTATTTGTGTGATGCACTCATACTGTATATGAATCAACCTGCTAACGAAGCCAGACACTTTGACATAATGACTTCAACCTCATGATGGTCGTCAAAATACTTTTGTATACTGTTGTATACAGTCTATGGTTGAAAACTGAAATAATGATAACATAGCAAAATGTACAAACTGATCAAAGTGGGCAAAAACTGAAAAACGTCACCTTGTCCAAAGGTATGTTAAGTGTTACAAGCTACAAGCCTTTTAGGGAGCATGTGAGAAATGCCAGCACAGCCCCAAACCCCACTTCCCTTTGAACAGGCATTTAGAGCAGTTTGGATAAACGGCCATTAGGCTGTGGTGAAAATGTGTAACATTAACAATGAAAATCTCATTGGGTACATTAATTTCATTCACTCAATCTAATGTAATCTAATCATGCAAACATGTCTTTGTGTACATGTGTATATATTTGTCTGCCAACCTGTTCCTCGTGCAGCACCACCTGTCCATCCAGGGGACTCCCAAGTGGAGCAACCGTAACAAAGGGCTGCCAGACACCACTGATGGTCCTGGGGAAGACATCGTAGAGCTCTATGCACTCGATAGTTTCCCCCCGCTCCTTCATGGAGTACAGGGACACTGGGTTACAGGTGGCCACATACAGCACATCTGTCAAAACAAAGATTGAATGCATTCTGTAAATTGAGCTACTGCAACAGGCAGTACATTTCCCAGAATGCAAGGTGCTAATTAAATAGACTAATGTTACTCTGCAGCTGTCGGTGTCGATGCAAAATGGTGACAATCTGAAATTAGGGGTGATCATCACTGATCTAATATATAGGGATTAATAAATACACTGTAGGGGTGATTTCTGACACAACCGATGTTCTAATGGACACATGGCACTCAAGTGATTCTGGATTGAACTGATGAAAGAATTCTGCAGGAGACCAAAAACTTATTTGGGGGTGAATTCAGCAAACCTTTGAAGTTTAAAATCTGTTTTTTAAGGAAATTCTGTAAATGTAAAGTTTGTAAATACTGATGACTACTGAAATAAATCTAAATATACTTAGATAAAGTTTCAAAATAGCTACCCAACTGAGTGGATTCAGGTGTTTTAAGATGACTCACATGGTGTGAGGCTTGCTTTAAAGGTTTTTTTTTTCTTTTTTACCTCCATTGTGAAGTCTGACAGGTGCTTTTCAGTATGCTTCTGATTAGGCCACCTAAAGCTGATATAAAGCTTCATCGGCCAGTATGGACTTACTGCAAAGATATGAGGATATATGTTGTCCAGTATGTATGGACTGATTCTTATACAGCGCCTTTCTATTCTCCTAGAGCACTCAAAGCACCTAATATAAGATCCCTCACTCACCCATACACTCCAGCACTTTTTTCTTCTATGTTTAAGTTCTTTTGTATCTAATGGGATTAGTATCTTGCCCAAGGATATTTGGCATGCAGCCTGGAGCAGCCAGGAATCCAACCACCACTTTTCCGATTAGTAGATGGCCTGCTCTACCTCCTGAGCAACAGCCACCCTTGTGCATCAATGTAACACTTGTGATTGTCTCTTTTATAGAGCATGGTGCAGAAAAAGACATCTGGGGTGATTTACAAATGGTGTCCTCACAAAGTTTGTTAAGAAGAGTTACGTCCTCTCAGCACTGCCTGCAGCACATGTAGCAGAGTAGCACCACAGCTGAACAAACATGGCGCAAAGTCTAACCGTGTGTCCGTGGTAAGTTTCCAACTACTTCAAACTGTAAATTACTGAAAAGTTGTAACAGTAACTCCATCCTTAATAACTCAAGAACCAATAACTCAGGGGAAAAAACAGTATTAAAAATCCAATCTCTTCTAATATCTTTTTGTTTTTAATTTTACTAAAATTTCTATAATTAGGAATTTTTAATTACCTTGTTAAATTTCCAGGTGTTTTTTTAAATGTTGTTCTGTCGTTAGTGATTTTCCTATTGGTCTAATTACTTTTTAAATACATGAATCCATCTTTGTTCATTATGTCATGTTAATGGTATCCTGTCTTCTTCCAGTTTGTGATCACCATCACTGCATATCTTGTGCTTTTCCTCTCCCTTACACAGCTGCGCACTGTTTCCAGTACATACTTCAAACAGTTTCCTTGCTTCATCCTGTACTGTCCACACACATACTGAGGCCTAGGGTAAACATTTTTTATTGTTGTTATTCCTTCCTGTATATAGTACCTTATTTACTTCATGATGCTTCACCCTCTGAAATCTCTAAAGCATCGCAAAGAAAAGAACATCTGATAACACAGACTCGAGGAGGGACTGCTTAATAACGTGCGCAAGTTTGTGTTTGCTTGTATAATACCATCTTTGGTGGTGACGTCACAGATGATGTTAACTTCATTCATGGGAATCTGCCAGTGGGCTTTCTCTTCAGTGAAACTCAAAGCCCTGCTTTCCTGCCTGTTGCAGGGGTGCTTCTGGACACGCAGAAACACTGGGCCCTGGAAACACACGTCAGACACTTATAGCAGTGCGCACGTACTCACAATATATCAAAACAAGTCATACTATTGCAACAACATGGCACACTCTAGTGTTCTGCTTGCAGCTTAAGTGCGAAAGAGTTAAAAGAGTACATTCGATAAGCAATGTAACCAGAGGAACCATTTGGGTTGTTGATGAACATCTTGATACATTTCTTATGTTAAAAACTCACTGCTGTCAGTCTTTTGTAGCTGGGAGGAATGTAAGATAACCACAGACACTCACTTTAAGTACTGGTCCAATACACGAGAAGTGTGGGGCATCACACTGTAATAATCTGTCTTCATGTGTATACCTTGACATCTATGGGCCGTGTGTCCGTGGGACACAGTAGTTTGCGTCGAGTGTTGCCACCTTGGTTTATGGTCCAATATCCTGTCATCTTGACCTCCGGCAGGGGAAACCTAAAAATTGAAGGTGACATGATAACACCACTGTAAGGCCTGCAAAATGTAATTTATAACAAGAAAGTACTGGCACAGATGCATGGAAGTTTTTTGGTTTTTTTTCTGGGTGTGGGTACTGATGTTGTGATTTCTCATTTTGGAAATGGGAAACAATTTTGCTTGCCCACATCAATTAAGATGAACTCAGCCTACTTAAGGGCTCAACGTGGCTGCCACAAACTGACTTCAGATGTGAGCCTTATCCTGTTACAAGCTAGATTTTTAAAACAAAGACTTTGAAATGTGATCCCATTGTCTCAAGAAAGGCTAAAGTCAACATATTCAGAACAAGTGTCTATGTGTTTGTGTCTGACCAGATGTCCACTGGTTTTCCCATGAATCACAGCTGGCCTCGGGCCATGATCTTATTGGCAGCAGATGGAGTGAAAAATGCATCAGAACCACAAAAAAAAAAAATCTGGAGGATAGACAGTTCTCTAATCATAAGCATTTCTATGAATGGAAAAGCAGAAAGAGAAATTACTCTTTGTTTTCCATTTCCAAATCTGAAATCTAAGGGACAAATGTTTGCTGTGATGTGGGTAGAGAAACTAGTCTGATAAAGTGTTTAAGATGGGTGATGACAGAAGAGTAATTGAACGACTTGGATTGATGTCAGCACAGACATAACAGGAAAATACTTGTTTCTGCCCTGTTTGTTTCAGGATTTACTTGTTAATGAGATATGAACGTGTATTTATAAATGTGATACTTAAATAAAACCACAGGAGACAGAAGAAACAAATATTTTCCTTTATTTAAAAGACAAAGCTGTACATTGTGAGGCAATGTGGTTGATTTCAGAATAGATTTTTCTTATAAATAGGTTTAAGAATAGATCTTTGTTTATTTAACACTTCAGGAAGCATTGTGGAGACTTCATAAAAGCCTAAAGGTCTAATAGAAACCACTCATACAGTTGAAGAACATCAACCGAGTTCAAGCCTTTCAGGAATTCAATGCCAACAGTCAACAATATTTTAAAATTACAAAATGATGCCTGACAGTCACACACTCACGTGGAACAATCCCTGAAACTGCTGACCTCTCAGAAGCTACTTTCAGCTGGCAAGTTTCTGGAAAGGTTCTTTGAAAGGCAACAACAAAACTACCAACACAACAAAAACCACTGGCATTAAGACAAACTGCGGGGGAACAATTATGCTGAAAATCTATGCATTAAAAGATTGCATGGCCAGGATTACTACTGCATGTCTTCTGCATCTTTGAGTTGCTCAGCTCACTACAGAGTGCCTTCCACTCGTATCGCACTAATTTAGTGAAGTATTTCACTATATCTCTTTGTAATATGTAATAAGAGAGACATTTCTCTATGATTCATTTGCAGCGTTCAGAGCCAGCTCCAAACCAGAAGACAGAATTATGTGCCGGGGGCCTGTGTAGGAGGGGCAGCACCGTGAAGAATGCACTAATGGAGAAGAGCATCTTGCATGCACGGCAAATATTGTACACTGTGCACGTCTGCCATCACTTTACGAGACTGAGGAAGCTAGCGGGGTTGATTATCCACATTTGAATGGGCATCATATTAGATTATATTTCCACTGTGTGTTAAGCATCGACAGTTTCTGATATATTTAAAATAGCTGACATGCTAAGATAAACTCTGAACAAATCAAGTAATGACAAGTTTAGATTCCATTATTTAAAACCGCTTCTGGAAGATTTCTAATTTTATGAGGGATAAAGGTTTAGATTAACAAGAAAAACGACTCCTCTGTGGAACTGATAAAGACCCAAGATAAGGCTCTACTCTGCGATCATTCTGAGCAGCGCCACACGTCAGCTAGCACCTTTTATAGTATGATAAACCCCAAATCTTGATCTGCTCCATCGTTGACTATGTGTTTTTCATGTATTTTGGTCCATCCAGCTATTATTACCCCCCTGTGAGGCTCTGTGACCACAGTTCTAACTGTGCAACAATCTGATTCTGTCTCTGTGTGTGTCACGTAATTGATGTGCCTCTAATGTGTGTGTGTGTGTGTGTGCGCGCGTCTTGTGAAACATCTTGTGCTCCCGATGCCTTACTCCTTAGCCAGCTTGACAGAGCTGGGCTTGGCTCCAATGGGAATCCCGTGCTTGTGCAGTGCTTCAATTAGAACCTCCCGCATGTCTTTGTTGTATGAGTCAAAGTCGAAGACGTTTCTCACCACGTTGGCCAGACCCTCATCGGGAAATTTCTAGCGGGAGGTAGAGGAGAGTAGGAAGGAAAGGCCAGAGAAGAGGAAGTAAAAGAGGAAGGGTCACCAGGGAAAGAAAAGGAAGAGGAAGGAAGGACACAGAGAGTAGGAGGGGGAGAAAAAATGATAATGACAGGTGGGAGGTGGGAGTTATGGAAAAGGGGACAGAGACAAGGAAAATTAATATGATTTTCAGCTCCTTAACAGGGGTCAATGCAGGGAACGTTTGGGATAAGACATAAGAAACGAAGATTAGTCATCTCTAAACTTACTGACAGACAACAGCATCTTTGCTCCGTCTTTGATGATAATTACAGACTCCAGTTCTAATGCCTAAAAGCATTTTCTGTATTACAAAGAGAATCCACCACTGGAAGAATATATTTACAGTATGACAGACAATAGAGGAAAGAAGAAATGGTCTTTTTTAAAACAACAGATTTCTGATGCTTTCTTTTATATAAGCAGACAACAACCTAAAAAATCCTTGGAGTGAAGATTTTGGTGACAGACTTTCTTTTTCTTTTTTTTTTACAATACTAAACCAGCACAGGGGTTTGGAACTGTTTGTGTGCACACTGAATATTTAACACCTTTACCAACATACTTATTTTTAAGATCTGTTTTTGGTAATGTAAAAAATATGAACAATAAGTGTAATATACAATGTTTGTCTGATTAGAGTATTATGAATAAGCAATGAAGGGAGAAGTAAAGACAGACATTACAAATCTAATTTGATAGCTGCTTTCAGTACTTGACAGTTATTGAATATTTCAGAAATCTTTCAGACTATATTTCCAGGCATAGACGTGATTGACAGCAAAGAATCTTAGCTAAACTGATAAGGTGGAAATTATGCATCCCCCGAATGCATCCCCTGCCCTTTCAACTCTTTACTGCAATAAATCTTCAGTTCTGATGTGAGTAATCTTCATGCCATTATTAGGACCATAATTGCACTTTTAAGCCTCCATATTACAGTGTACTTATACAGTCCAGTGAATCGCTGCACAGTCAATAGCAGTCTCTCCCAGTAGGTTACAGCTGACTATAGAGCACTGGGCTGCAGTGATCACGATGGTATAAATTAAGGTTAAAATAGCAATAAAGGAATAAAGCGAGCTATTTAGAGTACAGCTAAATTGAAATGATTCCCTGTCACACCCAGTCATTCAGACATCAATAATGGTGGTGATGGATGAAAGAACTGGGAGGTCACTCAAATATTAGCTGGTCTCTGTACACTAAACTATTGATCCATAGTGCAAGCTTTAATGCTTAATCCCCTCTCCTTCTCTTCTTTTGGAGTCTGTCCTTTTTGTGCTCTATAGCGTGTACATTTCTGAAGAATGTAACCACAAGGAGGCATGGGAATGTGACAGCTCTGCATGCATCCATTCACTTGCTTTTCTTTTTCCAGATGATTGAGCTGAGAGGATGATGGTAAACAGCAGCTTATAGCTATTGATGGTGGGAGACTGTTAATGTAAACAGCATGCGCTCTGTAATGTGCCTCCATACTGTTCGTCTGAAGGTGGAAAACGGAGTAGCTGCTCGAAAAACTATGGTATCAAAGGGATAAAAAAGATTTGAAAATATGGTGACAATCACTTCTAAAACCTTGTAAAATATCATTCTAAATGTAAAAAAACCATCTACTCATTGAAGAAAGTCTAGCAATTTTATACTAACACAAATATGTCGCTTTGATGACATATTGATGATCATCTCGCCTATCTCATAAGTCGGTTTGTGGTGCACATCTGTGGGCTCTGAATACTAGGAAATTAGAGGGTTAAAGAGAGGAATCGGTGGCCGGAGAAAGAAAGACATGACAAATGAGGGTGGAGGGACTTTTAAGGTCCTATGGAATGGACTGGAAAATTCCTTTTAAGAGCACAGCCAATGTGACATATGATCCTAATTATTTTAATGTTGGAAACCACAGTCCTGCATCGGGCAATTTAAGGCGGAGCCATTATGCTTGTCTTTATGATACACACATCACAAATTACAAAAAGATTCGGTACACTGTGAAAAATGTAAATTTAAAAAAAATGCAGTGATTTGCATCTCTTACCAAAGCCACATTTTACTTACAAGAGAATACAGAAAATATATTGAATGTTTAAACTGAGAAAAAGTATCATTTTAAGAAAAAAAAATAAGAGCATTTTGAATTTGATGGCAGCTACAGGTCTCAAAAACAGTTGTGACTGGGCCATTTTTATCACAGTGTAGCATCGCCTCTTCTTTTAACATCAGTCTGTAAAAGTTTAGGAATTGAGAAGAGAGCTCTTGGACTTTTGGGAGAGGAACGCTATCCCATTCTTGTCTCATATAAGAGTCTAGCTGCTCAACGGTCCTGGTTCTTCTTGGTCCTATTTTTCGTGTCACGATGCTTCATTTGATGGAAGCCCTCTGACTCTTCTATTATGAAGCCATGCCATTATAATATATATGGAGTATGCTTTCTATCATTGTCTAGCTGAAATAAGCAAGGCTTTTCCTGAAAAAGACACCTGGATCTTGTGGTAAAACCTGTATTTACCTTATAGTATGGATGGTACCTTTCCAAGCTGCCAATAAATGAGCCATGATAAGATTCTACTTTTTAGTCCAGAGGACGCAGTGTCCATGTTTTCCAAAAAGAATTTCACATTTTCATTTCTCTGACCACAGAACAGTTTTCACTTAAAAAAGCTTTGGCCCAGAGACGACAGTGGTGTTTCAGGATTTTGTTCACACGATAGAGCTTTAACCTGTATTTGTGGATGGCACAGTGAACTGTGTTACTGAACCCCAAGAATCACATCTGTTTTCACTGCAGTGCTGCCTGAGGGCCTGGAGATCATGTTCATTTATTATTGATTTTCAGCCTTGTCCCTCGGGCAAAGAGATTTCCCCAGTTTCTCTGACTCTTCTGATGACATTATGTACTAAGGATGATGAGATATTAGCTTTTTGCACACTGGTACCCACTGTACCCATCTTCACTTCTGAGAATCTCTGCCTCTCTAAGACGCTCTTTTTACACCCTAAAATGTTACTGACCAATGAACCCAATTAGCTGCACAATGTTCCGCCAGCCGTCTGTTTCTACAATAGCACCACTTACCTTTCCAGCATTGCCCTAATCATAACTTTTAAAAGACGTGTTGCTGTTATCAAATTCAAAATGCCCTCATTTGTTTTCATTAAATAGTAAAAGGTCTTAATTTAAAAAAATTGATATATTTTCTAAATAAAATTATGATTTCTTTTTTTTATTTCATTTTACACAGTATACAAACCATTTTGGATCCAAGGTTGTATATAACGCTCCAGTGGTGCATGCTCTTATAAAAACATAGTCAAGGTTTGAAGTAATGTGTTTAAGCTATGTACAAGTGTATATATATATTAACTAGATGATGTTTATTTGTGTTCTTATAGGTTGTGTTATATTACGTTCTTTATTTAAAAAATGCATTTTCTTTGTTTCTGGGAAATTCTAAATTTAACAAAAAAAAAAAGTTATATACAAGTAATCCACATGAGTTTTAGTACTACATAGTCTTGTCAATGTTCTAGTAATGCTGATGAACGAAAGAAGGACGCCCACAAGTTCAAGAAAAACTGTGCAAGGAATAGCAATAACTGCAATGGAAGATGGTGACTAGTCCAGCTGTTGTCACAGCTCTGCTCTGACGTGGTTATAAGAAAGATAAGAGTTTGGTATGGAAGCAGATGACCAAGGGCAATATGCAAACAATCCTATCATGCTTCTCAGACCCAGGTAGGAAATACTTGCAGTATAGTGACAGACCTAAAACCATCTGTTCAAAGAATTCAAGTTGACAAAATTTCAGTTAGTAACAAATAGTTACTATATGTTACTAACTGAGTTAGTAACATATGTAGTTACATATAGTAAGAACATCCAAAATATTATCCTTCTTGTTTAGATGTTTTTTTCTTCAAAACAAAGTTCAGGTTTAAGTACATGCAATATCTTAATTATATTGGTAAAGGTACAGACTACTACATTTCCTGTATTGTGACATCCTAGTAGAGAGGGGGCATATTTAATATGGTCCTCTCAGGCATAGAGGTCTGGCTGGGGGTGCGGAAGCCCCACCCACCTGTTACTCAAACCTCTTTTTTTTATCATTGATAGCCAATCAGAAGAAACCTGGCTAAAAGGAACAGAGCTAAAACATAGATTAGATTTTTTTGAACTCTCAGTCAAGTAACGCCACTTTACTAGAGGATAAAAACATGGAGATACGGTTGATCCCTTTAACTGACAGTTGGCTGTATGTTTAAGCTGTAAGCTTCTGAAAGTGGACCAAAGCACAGACACCCTCTCTCCTCTCGGAGACAGCTATATTTTGAGGAGACTCTCTTACATTATTAAAGCACTAGTAGGTTCAGGATTCAGGTCGCATAAATGTTATGAATTATTAATAAAAGGTAGTCAGTATGTACCGTATTTCAGTGTGTATTCCTACCTGGAGATGTTTGACAATGTTGACCACCTCTCTAGTAGAATAGGGGTAGTTGATGGTACCCTGGTCGGCCAAGGACCTGAGCTCTCCAAAGGCTGCCACGAGCTTTTGCAACGTAGCATCAGGAACATCGGGGCCATACTGTTTTAGCATAGCCAGCTCCGCTTTGGGCTTCGGGTTGTCCACAGCATGGCAGCTAAAAATATCGCCTGGTACAAAATACAAGACAGAATTTAATGTGTTTCTCTCCATATACAATATTTGATATCCAGGGCAAAAAAAAAAGTTAAGTGTTTATCTATTTTTAATGTGTTGGGGTATTAATGTAGTAGGAAAAGCCTCAGTTTCAGTTGTGCGTGTGTTTTTGGGTACCTAGAGCTCCAAAGAAGTCATTGCCCAGAAAAGGAAAACCAGGTCTGTTAGCGAGGACGATCATCCTGAAGTCTGGGTGCATAATTATGATGTCAGGCCTCCCCTTGGCTTCACGTGGACCTGTGGAACAGACAGTTGTTGTCTACACATGACCAAAACAAGCACAGTTTCATCTCAGTCTGTTTCTGTATGAATCTCCTTTTTTACTCTCAGTGTTTTAATTTGTGTCACAGATTTTCACACACACCTCTACTACGCTGACAGCTTGAAGGTCGTGTTTATGAAGTCTCAAGATTGTGTTTACATTCCACTAGGAGGATGAGCCTCTCAGGAATGGAGTAGCTGTCAGCAGCCCATGTGATTACAAGGGAATATGTGGAAAAACTAAATGTTTACAGAGCAGCGTGATCCAAAATCTGCTGGTACCTGTCCATAAAGGCTTTTATCCTAAGCTTCCTTCAGTGGCCTGCATCTGATGTTCCACTCGTGTTTGCCTTGCAGTACATGCAGTCCTTAATTCGTCATAAAAACAGTTCTCGTTCTGTATCTGGGACATGTCTGCTGTCAAGGTGTGTGCATGCATGAATGTGCGTATGACTGCACCTGAGATGATTCTGCGTCCATCAGCCAGGATCATCTCTCCGCTCTCCACCAGGGTTTTGAGAATGCAGGTGACGTTTGTAGGAGCTTTGTCGGCCTCATCTATCACTAACACATGGCCAAACTTCACTGCCTTTACCTGAACACAGACAACACACACAAACATACACACACATGCCATTTGACTAACAAAAAAGCACAACTGCTGTTACAGTTGGGGAAAAAGCTGATGATGAAGATGCTGTCCCAGATAGAAAGAGTTCATGTGGTGAATACATATATCAAACTGGCCTACACATTCACTATCCACCCTCACAGGTTTTTTCACTTATTTTGACTAAGTAGTCCTAATTTTGGGATTGTGTAGGTGTGCATCACAATGTACTAAAAGCTCTGGACACTGTGTTCTGAGAAGTCATCAGATATGCTCCTATGAAAGCTGCTTATTCGACACATAAGCTGAGAAAGTTCTTAGGCATATGGGAGACACAAATACCACAGTTTCTTCTCTGCTGGCGATTAGAACAACAAAGCTACTATTATGTATCTTTATTTTCATGTATTTCACGGAGTAAACCATTAAGAGGGCTGCCATTGTCAAGCAAAATAATCCTTTTTTAAAATCTTGATCTAAAATGGCCAAGATGGATATCTTTCTCTGAGATAAAAAAAAAAAAAAGCTCTGTGCCATTACACCACTGCACCCAGAAATGCAATACACTATTGATGATTTTGTATCTTTCACTAAAAAGTCCAGAAAATAAGACAAATCACTGGTAATCATAAGTGGAATCCAATGACAGTCCCTGAGCATTCACATACTGTTATACATAATATTATATATTTACATGTATATACACACATATAAATAGATTTTGATGCGGAGTCCTCAAGGCTCCATCCTTGGACCTTTCATACTTACATATACACCCTTTCTCTATCTCAGATGTTACATTCATATTACATTTCATTCTTATTCACACCGCACACCTCAGTGTCACCTCAGGACTACTGAGCCCTACACTTACTCAAAAACTCTAGTACTGAAATTAATGAGTGGATGTGCCCAAACTTACTGAAATTGAAAGAAAAGACTGAGGTATATTTTTTTTCACCTCTAAAGAAAAAAGAATTAAAGTCTCTAACCTATCTAGACGAATGTTGCTTAAATTCTCAAACCAGGCAAGAAATCCTGAAATAATTATTGACTGACCTAAATATCGATAGTCATATAAAGACAATTTTTAAAAATCAGCCTATTAACCTTAATCTTAAAACTATAGCAAAAATGTATGGATGTCTGTTGTTAGAGTTGTGAAAAAGCTGATGATGAAGATGCTGTCCCAGATAGAAAGAGTTCATGTGGTGAATACATATATCAAACTGGCCTACACATTCACAATCCGCAGGATGTCTGTCTAAAACTGATACAAAAATAAATAAATCTGTGCACAGATTTCTTTTTAGTGGACTATTGTAACAGTGTCTTTATGGGTCTTAGTAAAACTCCATCAGACAGCTACAGCTCATTTAGATTCCTGTAATTACACAAAAACAGTTGAGCACATTAGTCCAATTCTCAAATCTCTGCACAGGCTTTCTTCATCACAAAAGATGGCTTTTACAACACTTCGAATAGTTCACACTAAGATTTAAACTGACTGAGTTACATTTCAAATGTACTTGTACCTTACAAACCATCCAGAACTCTCAGGTAAATAAGAACATGCTTTCTATGTGGCAAAAACAAATAAAATCATACAGAATAAAACGATTCCAACACAACTTGATTTGTGGTGATGATCATGTCTACCACAATATACATCTGAGACATCTGTGAACATGAGGGGAAAAAAACTCTAACTGACCAGAGGGGAATCCTCATATGTAATGATGCCATCTCGCACCGAGGGCTGTAAGGTCAGAGTCTGGACTGTTGTATCCCTGCAGAGGCAAAGAAAAAAGAAGATGGTTATAACAGAGCCGTTACATAAGAGGAAACAGGCTCAAAGAATTCCGAGCAGAAATCCATGTGGACAGTAAAGACGGCTAGGTAATGGGAAACATATCTGCTGTCATGTTGTTGCTCTAACCCGTAAGCACAACACTAATTATGGTAGTAAAAATGTGGGTAAAGGTACTTTAAAAAAACCTTTTTAAGCCTTGCTGTAATGTGAATTACTTCTACACCTGTTCAGTGCTTTGGTGCAACAAGCCACAATGCACACCAGTCGACAATCTGCCTTGACTTTGGACTCTCTAATCCGTGGTTTATAACCTTGTTAGCATCCAAATGAATGTTTACCCTCTCTCATTCATTTAGCATTTCAAGAGAACTGCCCAGGCATGTTTCAAAGATGGCTGCTGAGTAGCAAGACTGGCATTAGAAGGACTTTAGCTACACGTACATGCACGGCAAGGGAGAAGCACAGCACATCTTTATTAGAAAAACAAATTGTACTTTTTCTTTTAATTATATAGTGCTAGAAAAAAAGTGCACCCTTAGAAATGGTTTCTATTTCTTAAGGAGTTTTTTGGGCACTTTTCCTTCATTAGATAGTGGAATGGAGAGTGGAGAGGAAAGCAAGGGGACTCGGGCCGCATATGAACCCATGGTGCCTCGTTTCAGCCTGGTTGCATGTGCTCACCTGCTTGCCCCATAAGCTTAAGTGACACTCAGAAATGCTTTGTATTAAGAACAAAAAGGGCAAAACAGGTTCTGGTTACTAATTCTTCTACACAAGTTCAAAGTAACTCCTAACTGAAATGGCTAAACTTAGTCTTGTTGAACTGAAAGGGTAACTCTGGTGATCAGATCTTGCACATGTTTCTCATAGTGCTTTTTTACTTGAACATTTGTTACTATCATTTGATAAGAGTAGATGCAGTGCAGCTAAAAAAAGGTGTCAGTGACACTGTATTTGTTTTCCAAAGGCCAGCCACACAATCATAACACTGAACATTTCCCCGACAACTATAACTCCCTGGGGTCGCCAACATTTTTCTCTTCCTCTGAACATCTCCTCTCGCTTGCTCTTCGATATCTCACAATATCTGACCCAGGAGCTGTCCTAGTTTCCTTTCTGGCCGGCTGCATGTGTCTTGCTTTTTCTGAGCCACATCTCTGTAGGCCTTCAGTCACACAGGCTCCCAATAGCCACAGGCAGATATTTCTGCCTCTGCCCTGGTCTAATATTAGCTGCTGCTACAGTAGCAAACCAGGCCACAACCATGCTCAGCTCCACTTTGACTTTCACATGACTTTAAACAACTACACACACACAGGCAGTAGAAAAATCTGGCCTTAAGAATGATATTGAATATGTTATTGATCTAGAATTGACCGGCGTCAAAATTCCAGTAAATTGCTCGGCTTACAAGTGCCGAGATCAAAATGAGGCCCATCTCTTGGCTCCATGATCTGAGCTACAGTCAACAGCAACCCATCAATCTATTAATGCAAGAACCTGACCTAAAATTCTTATGGTGTCACCATGTGAGTATTTATAGAACCAGTGGACCCGAATTAGCAAAGACTGAAAAAGCTTTTCTTTAGTTTGTAAAGTCTTCGTTCTGGGAAAGAAAGGCCTAATTTACTGAGGAAAAAAATTGATTTTAATGCTCTTATATGAGAAGGCTCCTCCGTGAATCGCAACCTTATCGTGGTGGAGGGGTTTGTGTGTCCCAGGGATCCCAGGGGCTATGTTGTCTGGGGGCCTTTGCCCCCTGGTAGGGTCTCCCATGGCAAATTGGTCCTGGGTGAGGGACCAGACAAAGAGCGATTCAGAAGACCCCTATGAAAAAAACACAGAGGGAACAGTTTACCCTGCCCGGGATAGGGTTACCGGGGCCCCGCCCTGGAGCCAGGCCCGGGGAGGGTGCCCGAGGGCGAGCGTCTGGTGGCCGGGCCTTAGTCCATGGGGCCCGGCCGGGCACAGCCCGAAGAGGAGACATGGGCCCATCCTCCCGCAGGCCCACCACCCGCAGGAGGCGCCATAGGGGTCGGGTGCATTGTGTGCCGGGTGGCGGCCAGGAGCGGAGGCCCTGGCGGACTGACCCCCGGCTGCCAAGACTGGCAATAGGGACATGGAATGTCACCTCTCTGGTGGGGAAGGAGCCTGAGTTAGTGCGTGAGGTTGAGAGGTACCGGCTAGATATAGTCGGGCTCACCTCTACGCACGGCTTGGGCTCTGGAACCAGTCTCCTGGAGAGGGGCTGGACTCTGTCTCAGTCTGGAGTTGCCCCTGGTGAGAGGCGGTGGGCTGGGGTGGGTATTCTAATATCCCCTCGGCTTGCTGCCGGTACGTTGGGGTTTTTCCCGGTGGACGAGAGGGTTTGTTCCCTGCGCCTTAGGGTCGGGGAACGGGTCCTGACTGTCATCTGCGCTTATGCGCCGAGTGGCAGTTCGGAGTACCCAGCCTTCTTAGAGTCCCTGGGGGGGGTGCTGGAAGGTGCTCCACCTGGAGACTCTGTTGTCCTGCTGGGAGACTTCAATGCTCACGTGGGTAACGACAGCGAGACCTGGAGGGGCGTGATTGGGAGGAACGGCCTCCCTGATCTGAACCCGAGCGGTGCTTTGTTATTGGACTTCTGTGCTAATCACAGTTTGGCCATAACGAACACCTTGTTCGAACATAAGAGTGTCCATAAGTGCACGTGGCACCAGGACGCTCTAGGCCGTAGGTCGATGATCGATTTTGTAATCGTATCACCAGACCTGCGACCATATGTTCTGGACACTCGGGTAAAGAGAGGGGCTGAGCTGTCAACTGATCACCACCTGGTGGTGAGTTGGATCAGGTGGCGGGGGAGGACGCTGGACAGACCTGGTGCACCTAAACGCGTAGTGAGGGTGTGCTGGGAACGACTAGCAGAGGCCCCAGTCCGCGAGATCTTCAACGCACACCTCCGGCAGAGCTTCAACAGCATTCCGAGGGAGGCGGGGGACATTGAGTCCGAATGGACCATGTTCAGCGCCTCCATTGCCGAAGCTGCTGCATTGAGCTGCGGCTGCAAGGTGGTTGGTGCCTGTCGTGGTGGTAATCCCCGAACCAAATGGTGGACACCAGAGGTGAAGGGAGCCACCAGGCTGAAGAAGGAGTCCTATCGGGCTTGGTTAGCCTGTGGGACTCCGGAGGCAGCCGACAGGTATCGACAGGCCAAGCGGAATGCGGCTCGGGCAGTGGCTGAAGCAAAAACTCGGGTGTGGGAGGAGTTCGGAGAGGCCATGGAAAAAGACTTTCGGACTGCCTCGAAGAGGTTCTGGCAAACCGTCAGGCGTCTCAGGAGGGGAAAGCGGTGCTCTACCTGCACTGTGTATAGTGCTGGCGGAGCGCTGCTGACGTCGACTGAGAAAATTGTCAGGCGGTGGAAGGAATACTTCGAGGACCTCCTTAATCCCACTGACGCGTCTTCCAAGGAGGAAGCAGAGTCTGGGGATGAGGGGACTGACCCGCCAATTTCTGGGGGCGAGGTCACTGAGGCAGTTAAACAACTCCTTGGTGGCAGAGCCCCTGGTGTTGATGAGGTCCGCCCCGAGTTCCTGAAGGCTCTGGACGTTGTAGGGCTGTCCTGGTTGACACGCCTCTGCAATGTTGCGTGGAGATCAGGGGCAGTACCCGTGGATTGGCAGACCGGGGTGGTGGTCCCCATCTTTAAGAAGGGGGACCGGAGGGTGTGTTCCAACTACAGGGGGATCACACTCCTCAGCCTCCCCGGGAAAGTCTATGCCAGGGTGCTGGAAAGGAGAGTTCGTCCGCTAGTCGAACCTCTGATGCAGGAGGAACAATGCGGTTTTCGTCCTGGTCGCGGAACACTGGACCAACTCTTCATCCTCTCGAGGATACTTGAGGGTGCATGGGAGTTTGCCCAACCAGTCTACATGTGTTTTGTGGACTTGGAGAAGGCATTCGACCGTGTCCCTCGGGGTGTCCTGTGGGAGGTGTTGCGGGAGTATGGGGTGACTGGCCCATTGCTACGGGCCATTCGATCCCTATACAACCGTTGCAAGAGCTTGGTTCGCATTGCCGGCAATAAGTCGGACTCGTTCCCGGTGGGTGATGGGCTCCGCCAGGGCTGCCCTTTGTCACCGGTTCTGTTCATAATTTTTATGGACAGGATTTCTAGGCGCAGCCAAGTGGCGGAGGGCTTTCGCTTTGGTGGCCTCAGGATCTCATCTCTGATTTTTGCGGATGATGTGGTTCTGTTGGCTTCATCGGGTGAGGGCCTCCAGCTCGCACTGGAGCGGTTCGCAGCCGAGTGTGAAGCAGCGGGAATGAGGATCAGCACCTCCAAATCTGAGGCCATGGTTCTCAGCCGGAAAAGGGTGGAGTGCCCACTCCGGGTCGGGGATGAGGTCCTGCCCCAAGTGGAGGAGTTCAAGTATCTCGGGGTCTTGTTCGCGAGTGATGGGAGAAGGGAGCCGGAGATTGACAGACGGATTGGGGCTGCAGCTGCAGTAATGCAGACGCTGCACCGGTCCGTCGTGGTGAAGAGGGAGCTGAGTGTAAAAGCGAAGCTCTCAATTTACCGGTCGATCTACGTCCCTACCCTCACCTATGGCCACGAGCTGTGGGTAGTGACCGAAAGGACGAGATCGCGGATACAAGCGGCGGAAATGAGCTTCCTCCGAAGGGTGGCTGGCATCTCCCTTAGAGATAGGGTGAGAAGTTCGGCCATCCGGGAGGGGCTCAGAGTAGAGCCGCTGCTGCTCCACATCGAAAGGAGCCAGTTGAGGTGGTTTGGGCATCTGGTAAGGATGCCCCCTGGGCGCCTCCTGGGTGAGGTGTTCCAGGCATGTCCCACCGGGAGGAGGCCCTGGGGCAGACCCAGGACACGCTGGAGAGATTATATCTCTCGGCTGGCCTGGGAACGCCTTGGTGTTCCCCCGGATGAGCTGGAGGAGGTGGCTGGGGAGAGGGAGGTCTGGGCCTCTTTGCTTAGGCTGCTGCCCCCGCGACCCGGCCCCGGATAAAGCGGATGAAGATGGATGGATGGATATGAGAAGGTCAAGGCTGCCAAGGTAGTAAGAAAAATACTGGCTTTTTCCTTACAGCTTTTGGTGGAACAGAAAAGTTTAGTGACATATCTTTAAAAAACATTAAAACATCAAATTAAAAGCGGCATCAGATACACTGAACAGGGAAGTCTTCTTTGTCCATCTGATTTATTCCAACAACTGTGTTGTAATAAAGAAGCTCTTCATTCACACCTCTCATGTTTGTCTGTCTTCCTTCACCCACAACCAGCCAGGCAGATCACTGCCCCTCCCTGAGCCTGGTTCTGTTGGTGGTTTCTTCCTGTTAAAAAGGGAGCTTTTCCTCCCCCCCTGTCCCCAAGTGCTTGCTCATTGGATGGGTCATCTGATTGTTGGAGTTTTCTCTCAATTATCGTAGAACCTTTACCATTACACTATAAAGCACTTTGAGGAAATTGGCGCAACTTGGAGCTATATAATGTACTAATTTTAAACTGCAGACTGCCACTGTGTTGGCTGGCCATTTCAACTCATTTCTTTGCCATTGCATATGTGTTTACAATTTTCATGTAACCTACAATAACAGAGAAAATCCAACAATCCAACGTCACCCTACGAACAAGCTTTTGGCAACAGTGCCCTCTGAAGCAGAAAGTTGTTGGTTGGGAACCACTACTCTAAACATGAACCTTATAAAACTTAAACTTAGCTTCTGGAACTAAAAGTCTCCAGAATGACTTCTCTGCTTCCAAAAATAAGGCTACTTGTGCTGAAATCTGATGAGTTTATGGTCTCATTAACTGGTTTTAGATCTTATCACTGGCAACATAAATCATTAGTAAATCATGATTTCAATTAGAGTCAAAAAGAAAAACACTGTAGGGTATGCTTAGTGGAGGAACTACGCTGTGACTGGGGGTGCAGAGTACCTTTATTTCTCAGTGAGACTTCTTAGTTGGCTCATGAAGTTTGGTTTCAAAAAGGCTAGGACAGCAACAGAAAAATGATGCTATGGTGATTCTCCTTACCTGTGGAGCTGTAGATATTCTCTGGGCCTGTTGAGAAGGTGCAGGAACCGGTCCACAATTTTATTTTTGCCAACACCCTGTGGAGGGACATCATCATCAGTCTTTATATGTGGACTGTGTTTGTAGTTAGACCACAAAGATAGAAAGAAGCATCCATTTCAACTTCCAAAGAGGCAGGACTGAGAGGAAGAGCCAAGTGCATCCCTCTAATTTTGATGGTGCTTTGCTGTGACAGGGGCTGTTCTTCGGGACTCCCACCGGCATCCCACAGAGCCTGTCGGATCTCTCGGTCAGTCTGTCAAACGTCCAGTAAGTCGCTCTGACAGCTCGTAATGCCTCAGCGTGGACCATGCATGGTCACACACTCAGATTTGCAAATGCCTTCTGCCACTCAGTCCCTCTCATATCCAAGCGCACAAATAAACACAAACACAAAACTGCACACACACAGAAACACTCCTCTGGGCTCACAGCACACCATGTCCAGTCATCCATCCTCATCTATCCTCCCTTTAACCCTGCCCAGTTGGACAACGCTGGGGGCACAGAGTGTCCCCCAAGGAGTTGCTACATGTGTCCTTATGCTACTTATGCCTTATGTGAACTGTGACTGCGCAGGGTTGGAGGGTGACATGAGGACGCAGGGAGTCTATTTCGTAACTCTTCCCTCCATGCTCGAACAGAGCTGACATGGGTGGCCTACTTCACTAAAATCCACTACTGCAGAAATGAGACAAAACCATGGTCTGCAAACACAGATCTGACCTCTGTTTATTTTACATGACAAAAAGTGGGTTTGTAATCCTGACCATAAATGGACCAAAGGTTGCCCAGGGTTCTTTTCTGTGGGCAGAGGAAATTACAATATGGTGAAATTAATACGCTTTCAAACATCACTCACCTGGTTTCCCACTAAGAGGAGGTGCTCTCCTAACAGAAAGTCTTTCAGCATGTCCTCCATCACCATCATGTGCTGCAGAGATATTTAAGCAAACACATATTCAGCTGAACAAGTAGCTCAGATTGTAATTTAACCCAGATGGATGTTGCAAAGAGCAATACTGCTTACAGTTGAGAATAAATCAGCTTAAAATGTATTAAAAACAACAAAGTTTGCTCAGAAAACAGGTCATTCATAAAGTAGGTCATCCTCATTGCTTCCATCCTTTCTCAACCTCTTCCACCTTTTTTATTTCGGACCAAAACACGGGCAGGCAGAGGAAAAAGCGCAAAATGGGGACATGAAGAAGGAGATAAATCATCAGTGTTGCCAGAGGATGTCACAGTATCATTACCATGGCTGGTTGTTCTTTGGATATACTACAATTAATGTCACCAATAAGGCAAGGATTAGGCACAAGACACTAGCATTAAAGCAAACAAAAACCTATTGATTTATCTGCAGAGGAAAGCGATCTGTGAACAGGATACCAAAGGCAAAATTTATGGAACTTGCTTGAGTTGTGATATTTGTTACCACTCAGCATCAATCAGCACAGAGCAACAAAAGTAGGACTGTGAAGAATCTGAAAAGAAAGATAAGCATTTGGAGTTCTGCCCATTTTCACACCCACAGCATGTACCCTGAAGCCGATGTGACTTTTGTATTTTTGGCAACTGAACATTTTAAAAACTGAACAACACAAAATCCATCAGGAGGACGCTTTTTTAAATTTTTTTAAAATCCTATTTAAACACCAAAATTCAATGTGTATCACACCAAACATTCAGCAGTAATCATGCCTGGCGTACACACCACGACACAGACAGAGAAGAATTTTATTATACCATAAAAAAACCCAATACCAACCAATCAGAGGTCGCTAACAGTGTATTGGGGCTGATGTTACTGCCAGGCCAGATTAGCATCTCTAAAACTATCTGATAAGGGTCCAACACAGATGAGAAAGAGCATGGCCAGAGGAAATATCAGCTAATACCGGAACTAAAAGCAAAATCCTTACACAATGAAAACTTTAATCTGACAAAGGCAAGTATGATAACGATGACAACAAGGGACACAAGGGACAGAGCTGTGTTTTCATTGGTGTATGATTGCCTGAACTGGGTGGTGGTGAATCTGCAGAGCTAAGCTTTCTCAGTTTGAGGGGGAAACAAAAAAAGAGCAATTGAAATTCAGATTACGCTTTACTGGTTGTAATCTGCCTTAGCACTTATGTGATCAAATCTGGGTCATATGCTGAGACTGAAAAAAGTCTTTTCCAGCCCTCTCACAGCTACACATTTGCTTTAGAATGAGACATAAAATACTGATGGTTGTGAAGTGCATGCTTACCTGGGGATTATCATAGAAGAGCACATCAGGAACCTTCATTTTCTGGTCAGCATTGTAGATGGGAGCGGAGACACTCCCAATGGTCAACACACCGTCCTTTACCATACCTGTAGAAATACAGCAATGTGGGCCATAAACATGGGCTTCTTCATTTAGACTGACTAATGCTGGGAATGGTTCCTTTTACCCCAACTCAGACTTTGACCATACACATTCTCACATGCAGCCCATGCCCAAACCTTTCTGGACATGACAGAAACGCATGTGAGACAGGGGCGCCTCCAGAATTTTTTAATTATAGGGGTGGCCATATGGGAGCCACTAAAAATATTGGGGTGGGACACCAAAAAGAGAATTTACAGTTTTATTATGCTGTTATCAAAAAAGAGAGAGTGCACCGGGAGGGCGTGTTTGCAGTACTGGTGCCTTCTGGAGCTGTTTAATTGAATTGTCTAAATAATAATCGGGCGCGCTGTGTGGTACAGCCAAGTTTGTGCTTTATCTTTGGTGAGTAAAATGTTATTATTATTAGCGGATACCTTAGGACTTCACCATCTTGTACAAATATTCTCACTTCTGGCTCAAAAATAAAATAAAATCCAAGTCTAACGCTCCAGAAACCTATGCCGCCATGGTGGCTAGGTCTATCTTTTAAGTACAGTCTTTGGTGAAAATATAACATTGGACACTTTAACCTGCTGCTACTGAGTAAAAAGTTGGTGTGATGTCAGATTGTGCTGATGCACGACTATCAAAGCTAACAGGAAATATTCTTCCAGTGGAAAAGAAGAACTATCAAAATTCATAACATAATGTGGATGAATAATGCATATCAGAAATCTGATACTGTCATTCATGTCTAGAAGATGTATCAGTGTAGTTGGCAAAAATTCGGAAACATTACATTTCTATTGCTTTTTTGTTATTGTTTAGGTACCTTGCCTGTACTGCAGGCAGCACGTGTATTGAAGCTGCAGTTCTCTCAGAACTGACAGGGACAGCATGCTAGTGTCCTTAAATGCTGAAGAAGGAGCAATACACCCAAAAGCACAGGGGAAACTGCAGGCAGAAGATGGTAACTAATGCTGCTACTGCAATATCTCTGCCCATGCTTTAAGAAAGGCAAAAGGGCTATACACAAACAATGCTAATGTTGCTAATTTCAAAGCAAAGGAGAAAATACCTCAAATTTCATGAAGCAGCTAAAAGCATGGAATTACAGTTTCATTAAGAATTCCAGGTGGATGAGTTTCAATTCAACATTCAACAACATCCACAGAATTATCCTTCTTATGTTATCCTGAAATACACATTGGCACTTTGTATGAGACAGCTGGCTTTGCCTGGTTAAAATCAGCTTTGCCCCATCAGTTACAATATTTGCAATAGCTAATATAGAAATGCTTAACTGAGCATAATCTAATGAATGTCATACCTCATAGTGACATTAGCAAGCTACTAAGGAACCAACCCAACATTTCCTGCTAACAAAGCATTGTGCCAACATTTTAAGTACATGCCACCACCAAGTTAGTGGATTCAAACGACTTTTTTGACAAAGGAGGTTAAAAACATGGAAGAATCATTTTGTTTTGGCATCAAATGAGCATCAAGAATCATGTACCAATATTAGTAACCCAGTAGTAAATATCCTGGATTGTGACATGTAATACAAAGAAAAATAATCCATGGAGTTCCACAGCATCCTTTTATTTTATGTTTTGATCTTACCTACCAATAGCATCATTAGCTGATTTGTCACTGAGCATTTTGTCACCAGCTTTTTATTCATAATAATCCCACTCACTGGTTTACATGAGTGGTGCTCCTAGCTCTCACATACCAACTCTAAACTCACACTGAACACTAATCACACACTCAAGTGATTCCCTGTTCAAATTATTAGTGCTTTGGAAAACATCCATTTTACCTGTAACCAGAATAATTGCATGCATGAGAGAGTCAGTCAGACCTGATTTTTGACAATGCTGAGAGGTGCTTGTGAGTCAGAAGATGAGATTATTTTGGGTTGAGCTGTTTGTTTTCTTTGAGGCCAGCTGAATCCTGCCTCCCATCTTTTAAATAATACATGTGCCTGTGCTACCAGTATGTCTACACAGTAGAAGTCGACATTTATTCTTTACAAGGAAACAGATCACAAGTTCAGAATGAATGCTAAGAGACAAAACTTTCCGGCTACCAGCTTTACAAGTTATTTGTCATTTATCGTGCATTGTTCCATTTCTGTAGAATAAGCGATTGAGGTTTCCTTTGGAGGGGGGTTACAGTTCAATCTTCAGTTATTAACCTATGTTCCGTAATATTGGTATAATAAAGACTTTATTGCTGTATGTAAATGAAGCGAACTGATTTGTGCTTCTGCTGGTATACAGTGCTGTGCAGAAGTCTTGAGTCACAATCTTAACGGTCCTCTATGAATCATTCAAGAACAAAAAAGGCACCTAACTAAAGGGATGAGCCTGTGTTATGTCAACAACACATTAAAACACAGAATTTCGCATAATATACCATTTTAAATCTAATTGATCTAAGTGACTGGAACTCACAGGGATAATCAAGAGAGCGATCAGCGGGGTCTGTTGCATCCTGTATGGAGCAGTTCATGAGGTTTTTTTGAAGAGAGGAACGGGCCAGGCTGGGCAGGAATCTAAAACACACACATACACACACACACACACACACACACACAAAATAAAAACCCACACAGTTGCCTTGTTTTTATGACACACAAATCAAATATTAACATTAATTTCTGTCTATCCATATTGCTGAAACCTAACCCAGCCATCACAGAGTGAGATGTGGGGTCTACCCTGGACAGCTTGTGTGTGTGTGTGTGTGGGTGTGAGCGAGAGAGAGAAAGAGAAAGAGAGTGTGTACCTGGAGAGACAAGCCTTATTAACTGCATGAGTGATGCTCTCCTCAGGGTGCCGAGAGAGACGGCGACAGATCCTTAGCAGCTGTCTAGTGGAGAGAGACGAGGCCAGAGACTGTGCCTAGCAACAGACACCATACATGAGCAGCCTCCAAACACCTCTACCTTTATATCTGCACGAAAAAAATATCTGCAATCTGACATGTGACTGTTGGACTGTACACTTCTGACATCCATTTACACCACCTGGAACGAGAACAACACCTGTATTTTGGGAGGTTTCTCAAAACTCCACTACCATGTACCTGTATCTGTAGTTTGTCACATGCTAGGTCTGGTGAAGTAAACCCAAAATACTGTTGTAATAATGCAGTAATAATGTTCATGTCCCGCCCACCATTTGGGAACTGCTGCCATATGTAAAGCACACACACTTACTGTGGGGTCATTTGTCTTGCGGAGACTGTGTGCAAGGTGCAGTAGCTGCTCTGCTCCTTCCATCGGTACATTAGGAGCCTAAAAACAAAACAAGAAAAAGAAGTCAAGAAGGACTTATGATGAGAGTGGAAACAGAGGTGCTGTCTTCCAGTTAGAAAAATACTGGCAAACACCAGTGCTACCCCTCAGCCTCCTAGAGACACATGTATGGGATCAATTTCAAAATCCTACATCGCCTTGTTTTCCAGTTATCAAATTCAAAGAATTTTAACAAAACTTGACCACTGACCTTTGACCAAGGTCAAGGTCACTGAGATTGAAACCCATCCAAGATTTTTAGTAGGTCTCAGTATTTGTATGTCTCACCAGTCCCTGTATGAGGCCCATCTCCTCTTCTTTGGCCAGCGGCATGACATTGTGGTAAAGGAACATAGTGAGCACCTCGGGGCTCAACCACTGCTGAGCTCTGCTGTTGCTGCCTGCACTCCCCACGATAGGGGGTTCTGCTAGGGCCAGCACTCTGAACGATGGATGAATGGGGAAAACGGATCTAAAAAGACACAAAAATAAACACACACGTGGATCACGCTGGCACACAAGTTGAACATCTGTTCAAGTCGATGTGGAACGTAGGTGCACACAGTGTTGCTCACGGATGTATCCGTTTGCGTGTGTGTGTCCTAGCCAATCGAGCTCAGGGTTAAGAGCATGACTTTTGACAGCTGCCCATGAAATCATCTGATTCAAGAGGACAGCAATGTCCATTTCTATCAAACCACGGAGACACCCATGCTGCGGCAGGATATATTTACACTACTGTGGGCAAAGTGGGCGCTAACCATCATCCAAGTCACTGGATGAATGTGTGGGAAGATATTTTATGCATAAAAACACACTCCACTATCTGCTGTACTCCCTCTGTTTGGTTGTATAATGTAGTGAGTATGAAACATTTAATTGTGTGAATGCCGTGAGATCCTGTTTCTCTTTAAACTTTATTCTACCTTATTCTAGTTGCTCAGACCTTTGCTGGTTAACTACTCCCTCAGTTTTCAACCGATTTCCACCATTTAAACTTTATACTGTTCTGCTCCTTCTGCCACCTATATCTTTTCGTGCTAATAACGTTTATACTTTTTGAGATATTAACCTTTTTATTCAATTTTTGGGCCAATTTTGCTTAATGGGACCACATTATTAGTGTGATCACCATTATTACACCTAAATTTCTGGCCTGATTGGTAGTTTCTAGTTGGAACAGTTTGAGCTGATTACTGATATTTAATCAATCTTTTTTGGGTCCAAAGATAAGTACTTCAGTTTTGTTATTGTTCAGTTGAAGGAAATTATGAGACATCCAATTATTAATTTGCTCAATGCATTTATTAAGAGTTTGGATAGGTTCAATATCACCTAGTGACATTGAGATATAAAGTTGAGTATCGTCTGCATAAATCCTACCTGTGACGGTTGCCATACATCTTCCCCGCTTGCATGCACTCTACTTTCTTGACACTCTTCAGTGTACCCTTTCCCATACAGCCATCTTCAGCAAGCACTTCTGCTTCTACACCTCTTTTCAGCAGATAATTCTGCTTTTCAGCTGATTTCAGCAGATTCCACTACACGGCATTCACACTGCATTTTCGCAGGAAATGCAACTTTTTCTAGTTGTGTGGATACCCTCAAAGGGCATCCACACTATTGAGTTCCTGTTTCTCTTTATTCTTTATTATTCCTCTAGTTGCTTCTGTACGTTTTTTGCCGATTAACTACTCCCTCAGTTTTCAGCCGATTTTCTCCATTCAAACTTTAAAAAATTCTGCTCTTTCTGCTAATGACTTGACTTTTGGTGCTCATAACTTCTATACTTTTTGAGATATTGAATTTTTTTTGGCAATATTTTTTGCCCATTTCTGCCATATTATCAGTGGCGTCTCTGATTTTCCTTGCCGGGGGGAGCTGTGTTTTAGCTCAGTGAGATGAGCAGCCGTTCTCAGACTGGGAGGCCCGGGTTCAAATCCTGCTTATGGCAACATTTCTTTCAGTTACCAATTCAACTTATTTAACTCTTTTCAACACAAATTTCAGCTTTTTCACCCCTTTTCAGCAAAATTTTCAGTTTTTTCTGCTGTTTTCAGAAAAAACTGAAAAAACTTTTCAGAATTTTCACATCTTTTCAGCACAAATCTCAGCTGTTTTCAGAAAAAAAAACTCTTTTGAGCAGAAATTCTGCTCATTCACCTCTTTTCAGCGCAACGTTCTTCTTCTTTCCATATTTTCTGTGGAAATTCTGCTCATTCATTTCTTTTCAACAGAATTTTCAGAATTTCCACCTCTTATCAGCACAATTCTCAGCAGCTCCTGCTCATTTCAGCAGAATTGTCAGTCTCTCCACCTTTTCTTTGTGAGAATAAGTTTGGCTCAGTGAGATGAGTAGCCGCCTTGAGACCAGGAGGGCCAGATTCGAATCCTGCTCACGGAAACTTTTTTTTCACCACTTTTCAGCAAAAATTTCTGCTTCTTCACCTGTTTTCAGAAGAATTTTCAGTTTCTTCACCACCATGCAACTTTTTGCAACTTTTCAACTTTTTCAGCTTTTTTCAGCAGCCATCTTCAGCGTTAAGGCATCCACACAGCATTTTCGCAGGAAATGCAAATTTTTCTAGTTCTAGTTGCTCCGACCTTTGCTGGTTAACTAGTCCCTCAGTTTTTATCCAATTTTCACCATTCGAATTTTAGACTGTTCAGCTCCTTCTGTTAATTCCTGCTATGTCTTTAGGTGCTCATAACGTTTATACTTTTTAAAATATTAAGCTTTTTTGATCACCAGTTTAGCTTGCCGGGCTGAGCCATGTTTTAGCTCTGTGAGATGAGCAGCCGTTCTCAGAGCGGGAGGCCCGGGTTCAAATTTCGCTTATGGCAACACTTTTTTCATTTAACAGTTCAACTTTTTAAACTCTTTTCAACACAAATTTCAGCTTCTTCACCCCTTTTCAGCACAAATTACAGATTCTTTTTTCAGAAGAAACCTCAGCTTCTCTTCCTCTTTTCAGCAGAAATTCTGCTGATTCACCTCTTTTCAGTGCAAAGTTCTGCTTCTTTAACCCTTTTCAGTAGAAACTTCTGCTTCTTCACCTCTTTTCAGCAGAATTTTCAGTGTCTTCATCTCTTTTTAGCACAAATCTCAGCCTCTTCTGCTCATTTCTGCAGAATTTTCAGTTTCTTTATCCTGTTCAGTCACCTGAGAACCAAATTGGCTTAATGAGATGAGCAACCACCTTGAGACCAGGTGGCGCAGGTTCAAATCCTACCACATCTTCCCTCCTCACACTCACCCTGCTTTCTTGACACTCTTCAGTGTAATCTTTCACATAAAGCAGTTTTCAGCAAAGAGTTCAGCTCCTACACAGTGTTTTCAGCACATAGTTCTCCTTCTTCTGCTGTTTTCAGAATCCACTACACGGCATTCACACTGCATTTTCGCAGGAAATGCAACTTTTTCTAGTTTAAAGAGGAGTTTTTACACATCTCCTTTTATAATGTCATATTTTCACCTCTTCTACATATTTAGACAATGTAACAGCTTTGTTAAAGCACATTTTAGATTAATTTTATGTGACTGATATAAAAAGAAAGAATTCTCATATTATTCCCATGGCCAAAAAAACCAAAACGTAGGCCTCAGTCTGAAGTCAGTTTGATCAAGAATATTAAAAAAAACAATTAAAAATAAATGCCTGAAATTTTCACTGCCCTCTATTGAACCACAATAGATCAGCAGCAGTTTTTGGAAAGGAAGTGATTTGGTAAGAGCAGGAGGAACTAACTGAACTGAGAGAAGCTAAGCTCTGCTTATCTACCTTTGGACAGTTTTTAGCCGACTGCACTCCACCCTTTTCCGGCTGAGAACCATGGCCTCAGATTTGGAGGTGCTGATCCCCTTGTAGTTGGAACACATCCTCTGGTCCCCCTTCTTAAAGATGGGGACCACCACCCCGGTCTGCCAGTCCAGGGGTACTGCCCCTGATCTCCACGCAACATTGTAGAGGCATGTCAACCAGGACAGCCCTACAACGTCCAGAGCCTTCAGGAATGCGCTGACATTGCATTAAATCGAGCACCGGCTGCCCAGTTAAACTGTGACTATCACCAGGTAACGTGGGCGTGTTTCTTGAATTAGCAGCAGGTGTTAAACAGCTGACAAGTGAGGAGGAGGATGCATGCACGTAAACTGAGAGCCTGTTGAGCTGATTGCTGGTGTCGTGAGAAAAATGTCAGCTCCTTCTTTATGTTACAGAAGTACAGAGACACAAGACCAGGCGGAAAGAGACGATCGTTCGGTGCAAATGAGAATCTGCGAATGCAACATGTGGAACACGGAGAGTGGAATATGTAAACAAACCGGTTAACGTACCCCTCCCCCCCTCCCCCCAAAAAACAAACAAGCTAAAAAAAAACAAAATAAACAGTTAAGCTGGAACACCGGGGCTGTGAGCTTGGTACACTCTGTCAGCTGACTGTTAGCAGAGCTAGCACTTTTGTAAACATGTTCTAAGTTGACAACCTGACCAGACATGTGAAGATTACGCCACTACATTCGCGGCTGTAGTTGTGCAGTTTGTGACAGAAAAACGGGGCATTTTAAAACTACACCACCACCATTGCTGCCTGTGATTTGAAATGCATTCTGGGATAGCTGGCTGCCCCAAGTCCACATAAGCAATCGATTATCTAGGATCGACCTGTCTTGACTTACTTTGCATGGCAACCAATCAAATGTTAGAGAAGCTGCAGTGGCAGCGTTAACCCCGCCCACTTAGTTTGATGGGTGAGGCTGACAGATAAAATTATTTCAAGGTGAGACATGAAGGGGACAATAGTGCCATAATGAATTAAATAAATAAATCATTAAATAATTCATTAAAACGGTCAATAATTAATTAAATGTGTCAATAATTAATTAAATGTCTCGTAAATATTTATTAAATTAATTATTTCCCATTTTAATTAATTATTGCCACATTTAATTAATTATTTAATGGTGTATTTAATTAATTCATTATGTCAGTCCTGGCGTTCCATACTTGTGCAAACGTATAGTGCGAGAAAAGTACTGAAACACGACTAATTTGCATGAGCATGTACATGTCCTCCATCTGGCTGCGTATGCTAGGCTATCACCAGCTTCTGCGGCTCCATCAACAAGCATTTGGGCGCACTCTGAGGAGGGTGCATTTGCTCGCAGATGAAAGAGGGTGTTGTTAAAACAGCGCTATTATTTTTTTTTTTCTGTTAGTCAACAGTTGTATTAGCTTCATCATTATTAGCAAACTTACTCATGGGCAAATAAATAAATCGCCCTTGTAAAAACTATCAACGATAGGCTCGATATACTCGTCCAAACGCCCAATCCTAACACACACACACACACACACAAACTAGAAGGTTCTTTCTTCTTTCTCTGACTTTGTCAAATCTCTGTTTCCTACTGGATACACTTCATCTGAGCCACAGGAGTGGGAGAAGTGGAAGTGGGTTAATTTAAGCCCAGACACCCCACCACAAACATCCTTCCTGCCAGCTTCGGTGGGGGGTTTTAAAAAGTGCGTGCTCATACATACACACAGAGGCACTTCACGAGTTACATGCAGGGTTAAAACCATCAACAGTTGTTCACATGTAAAATATGCAAGATTGTTGCCCCCACTCCCTCACCCCACCCCCAAGGAGGTTTTAACGGAGTTGGGAAAACTGGGAGAAAAATAAGTATACCTGAAAACTGGAAATTGAAGGATCAAAGGTTAAACTTAATCTCATGCCTTTGACTTCCAGCAGTCACTGTCAACACACATTGTCACACTCAACCCACTCCCAGTACCACTGCTCTAACGCAGTTTGTCTTTTTGTTGTTACCAGTTTTGTTAATTAGGAAGCACAATGGGCAGTCAGTAAATAAGAAGAAAATTGATGTGTAGTGTATAAAAAGTGTCTGATCTCATGAGAATGTTCTCAAATGCTGCAGATCCAAGCTTTCTTCTTTACTTTGGGCTATTTTAAGTAACCCAGCCATAAATTACATATTGTTATAATTACACAAAATGTGTTCCTTATACCTGACTGTTAGGACCTCCAAGCCTGTAGTTATATTCATTATTAGTTGGAGCCCCTCCTCATTGTTCTTCTTCTTCTTTGGTGCAACCCTATAAATACAGTGTACCCCTTTGGCCTCTCCCCTTTTCTACAATTCCCCTGTGGGAGAGGTGGGTGTCATTTCTTTCCAGACACTGTATAACACACATATAATGTATATTTATCCACCCTGATGCTTCTGATTGTGATTTTAGTTCAATTATTGCCATCACTGTGCTTGTTTTTGTGAGATGCCATAAATGTGTAGTATGTGTGTGTCACAAATGTGTTTTAGGCGCCATTAACGCTAGTATGATATATAATTCTGGCTAGCTTGGAAGTTGTGATGGGTTGAGCTAACCCTCTCCCCCACTGTTTGTATTTGGTCGTAGGAGCTGGAGCGAGCAAGTTATTTACTTGGAGGTCTTTCTTTCTTTTACCTTTCTTTTTCAGGTATGTCGGATTTTGTGTTGGTGTTTTTTTTTTAATCTTATGTCAAATATGTCCCATGTAAGTTCGTACTTTATGTTTAATGTAAAAATAAATGCAGCCCCTTTTCTACAATTCCCCTGTGGGAGAGGAGCTTTCTTTCTTTTACCTTTCTTTGTCAGACACAATGCAGAAACACACCGGTTACACTAACACCTTGTGAGACAGTCTCTGTGAATTTATCCTCAGAATATGTTAGATGAAATAGATCCAAAAGAGAGATACAACTCAAACATACACACCTATTACAAGTCCTACAGTGAGTTTCAGTATCAAACCAATGAAACCAACAAAAATCAGCTTCTCGCTCTCTTTTAATTTTTAAGGAATAATGTTTTGTCTTCACTCTCTGCTCCCCACATGTTTAAAACAAAGAAAACTTCACATACACTACTGTGCAATAGTCTTGAATTCCCCCTGATTTCTTTATATTTTGCCTACAATGAGCCTGACTTTAGTCATCTGTAGTCAAGTGGTCTGAAAAGAAAGACATTGGCTGCCTTTTCTATCATATTCAGTTCAGTCTTTGTGCCTGACCATTTACAGAGAAATGTCTTTGTTTGTTATTGTTTTTCCCTAAACCACTTAACACTGACCCATGAATCATTCAAGCATTTTAAAAAAGCGCTGAACTTATGAGATAAATCACTATTGGGTCTACACAAAACAGACAACCTAAGACAGAACCCATTTTAAATTATATCTTTAGTCACTTTGTTACTAGCAACCTGTTAAAAAAAACATACAATGTATGTAATACATGTGTGTAATGTCCTATTTCTTTGGTTGAATCTACAAAAATGGGGTTGGCAGGCATAAAATAGTATTCCTGCACCAACAAAGCATGTTTCAACATGGTGTGCAGTGCATCCTCAAAAAATAAGAAGTGGTAGGCATGAAAAAAAAAACAACTGTAGTAGACGAGGAGTATATAACTCATGAGAAGGGGAAAAAATACAGCAAGACCTGACACACTACCTGAGAGATGCATCTGGACCTTCAGTTTACAACCTGGGTTATAATAAAACTGTAAACTGTGCAAACTGTTTTTACTCACTTGGAGTTTAGTTGAGTTACACAAAGTTGGGATGCACAGTCAGCCAAGAGTAGATGTCATTAGATATGTTATCAAGCAGACACAGGAGCTAAGGACATTTAGTGATGGGGACAGGATTGGCAGTAAAACAGGTATCAGCCACCAAAAATAATAAATCTAATATTTTCTATTAATTCTATTTTTTATATGATATTCATTTGTTTCAGACAGTTGTTCCAACAAGGAACTTAAACTCCTGCACTCTTAGCAAACACGGCTAAATGTTTTGATTTATAAAAAACACTAGAGCTGTACTTCTTCTGCTTCCTCAGTAGGTTAGTAAGTTTGTGTTACTGTGTCACTAAGGTGCTAGTTTTTGTTATTTCAGTAATTATCCTGTGCCAGTACCCTCACTTCTTGTACTCTTGTTGAAACTACAGCTACATTTTTAGCTTATTCTTTCTCATCCTTGTTGACTGGTGCCACACAAACAATGCTCCTCTGAGGGATTTGAATCTAAAATTTAAGAGAAGGTGAACTACAACTTTACTTTTACACTTGAATATATTATTTATTTTATCACTCCATTCCATCACTTTAAGCGTGAGCCTGGAAGCTGAAATAGACAAGGGACAGTGGAGATTTGGGATTTCACCAGTGTGCAGTTAGAGAAGAGGTGAAAGCACTGCCACGGCTTTATTGTCTTTAAGAATTCAAACATCGGTCAAACTTGTGATATTTATTACTGTCTTTAAAAAAAAAACAAAACACTGTCACATTTCCAAGTGTGATCACCTTTTCTACAATTAACCCAAATGTGTGTGATAACCTGTGTGCATGCATGTGTGTACCTCTCTTGCAGTTCCTGGTCACTTAAATGTAGTTGTTCCTTTAGAGTCTGGTATCTGTCCCACCTGAGCAGCCTGGTCCCATCATACAGATCTATCTCCCTGTCATGGAGTAACCTGGGGCAAGAAAATAAAATCTGAGAAATGAGCTGAGTGGTGTGTGTTTGTTTGTTATTTTACAGCACCGGCTTCCTTTATTAAGAAACTGAAACAGTAAGAAATACATTAAAGCAGAACGTCAAAGGAGCTTGCAAAGAAAAGCGTCTGGACTTCTTTAAGTTAATTGAAGACGTTTCACCTCTCATCCGAGAGGCTTCTTCAGTTCTAAGGTCAAATGGTGGAGAGTCCCAGATATAACCCTAGTGGGAGTATCCCCCCACAGAGGGACAAAAGGACCCCCTGATAATCCTCTAATCGCCTGAGCCAAGGTGTGGAACTGGGTGTGGGTCCCAATCAGCCAGAGTTTCGGGTGAGTTCATTGTGAAACCTGGCCCCACCTTATCATGCGAATTCCTGAGGTCAGATGGCCCAGGGTGTGAGTGGACGTTAAGGCGTCTGGGAAGGGATCTCAAAACTGGATTATAGATGGCAGAGAGTTGGTGTCCTAATTACTTAGGACCCTACACCACCGGGCAGAACATGTTCCCTCTAAGCCTGAAGGGAAAAAGAAGGAACACACACGTAAAGGAAGCACTCAAAACGTGCGGCTATCCTAAATGGGCATTCTTAAAGTCAGCAAAGAGGCACAGAAAAGAAGATCAGACACCAGCGAGGGAGGATAAGAAGGACAGGCGCAACAACATTGTCATCCCCTATGTAGCTGGTGTATCAGAGAAACTCAGGAGGGTTTTCTCCAAGCATGACATCCCGGTGTACTTCAGACCCAGCAACACACTCAGACAAAAACTGGTTCACCCGAAAGACAAAACGCCAAAACACAGACTTAACAATGTGGTGTATGCCGTACAGTGCAGCGAGGAATGCCCAGACCTCTACATTGGAGAGACCAAACAGCCACTTCACAAGCGCATGGCACAACACAGAAGAGCCACCTCCACAGGACAAGATTCAGCTGTCCATCTGCATCTTAAGGATAAAGGACACTCTTTCGAGGATGCCAATGTTCACATTTTGGACAGAGAGGACAGATGGTTTGAAAGAGGAGTGAAAGAAGCCATCTATGTCCACTGTGAGCGACCATCTTTGAACAGAGGCGGTGGTTTACGACACCAACTCTCTGCCATCTATAATCCAGTTTTGAGATCCCTTCCCAGACACCTTAACGCCCACTCACACCCTGGGCCATCTGACCTCAGGAATTCGCATGATAAGGTGGGGCCAGGTTTCACAATGAACTCACCCGAAACTCTGGCTGATTGGGACCCACACCCAGTTCCACACCTTTGCTCAGGCGATTAGAGGATCATCAGGGGGTCCTTTTGTCCCTCTGTGGGGGGACACTCCCACCAGGTTTATATCTGGGACTCTCCACCATTTGACCTTAGAACTGAAGAAGCCTCTCGGATGAGAGGTGAAACGTCTTCAAGCAACTTAAAGAAGTCCAGACGCTTTTCTTTGCAAGCTCCTTTGACTCAAGGTGGCTGCAGTTAAACCTTTACTCAAAAAGCCATCTCTAGACCCAGCAGTCTTAGCTAATTATAGGCCAATCTCCAACCTTCCTTTCATATCAAAAATCCTTGAAAGAGTAGTTGTCAAACAGCTAACAGATCATCTGCAGAGGAATGGTTTATTTGAAGAGTTTCAGTCAGGTTTCAGAGTTCATCACAGCACAGAAACAGCTTTAGTGAAGGTTACAAATGATCTTCTTATGGCCTCTGACAGTGGACTCATCTCTGTGCTTGTCCTTCTTGACCTTAGTGCAGCATTCGATACTGTTGACCATAATATCCTATTAGAGCGATTAGAACATGCTGTAGGTATTACAGGTATTGCACTGCAGTGGTTTGTATCATATCTATCTAATAGACTCCAATTTGTGCATGTAAATGGAGAGTCCTCTTCACACACCGAGGTTAATTATGGAGTTCCACAGGGTTCAGTGCTAGGACCAATTCTGTTTACATTATACATGCTTCCCCTAGGCAGCATCATTAGAAGACATAGCATACGTTTTCACTGCTATGCAGATGACACCCAGCTCTATCTGTCCATGAAGCCAGATAACACACACCAATTAGTTAAACTGCAGGAATGTCTTAAAGACATAAAGACTTGGATGGCCACTAACTTTCTGCTTCTTAATTCAGATAAAACTGAGGTCATTGTACTCGGCGCTGAAAAGCTTAGAAATACAGTGGGGCAAAAAAGTATTTAGTCAGCCACCGATTGTGCAAGTTCCCCCACTTAAAATGATGACAGAGGTCAGTAATTTGCACCAGAGGTACACTTCAACTGTGAGAGACAGAATGTGAAAAAAAAAATCCATGAATTCACATGGTAGGATTTGTAAAGAATTTATTCGTAAATCAGGGTGGAAAATAAGTATTTGGTCAATAACAAAAATACAACTCAATACTTTGTAACATAACCTTTGTTGGCAATAACAGAGGTCAAACGTTTACTATAGGTCTTTACCAGGTTTGCACACACAGTAGCTGGTATTTTGGCCCATTCCTCCATGCAGATCTTCTCAAGAGCAGAGATGTTTTGGGGCTGTCGCCGAGCAACACGGACTTTCAACTCCCGCCACAGATTTTCTATGGGGTTGAGGTCTGGAGACTGGCTAGGCCACTCCAGGACTTTCAAATGCTTCTTACGGAGCCACTCCTTTGTTGCCCGGGCGGTGTGTTTTGGATCATTGTCATGTTGGAAGACCCAGCCTCGTTTCATCTTCAAAGTTCTCACTGATGGAAGGAGGTTTTGGCTCAAAATCTCACGATACTTGGCCCCATTCATTCTGTCCTTAACACGGATCAGTCGTCCTGTCCCCTTGGCAGAAAAACAGCCCCATAGCATGATGTTTCCACCCCCATGCTTCACAGTAGGTATGGTGTTCTTGGGATGCAACTCAGTATTCTTCTTCCTCCAAACACGACGAGTTGAGTTTATACCAAAAAGTTCTACTTTGGTTTCATCTGACCACATGACATTCTCCCAATCCTCTGCTGTATCATCCATGTGCTCTCTGGCAAACTTCAGACGGGCCTGGACATGCACTGGCTTCAGCAGCGGAACACGTCTGGCACTGCGGGATTTGATTCCCTGCCGTTGTAGTGTGTTACTGATGGTGACCTTTGTTACTTTGGTCCCAGCTCTCTGCAGGTCATTCACCAGGTCCCCCCGTGTGGTTCTGGGATCTTTGCTCACCATTCTCATGATCATTTTGACCCCACGGGATGAGATCTTGCGTGGAGCCCCAGATCGAGGGAGATTATCAGTGGTCTTGTATGTCTTCCATTTTCTGATGATTGCTCCCACAGTTGATTTTTTCACACCAAGCTGCTTGCCTATTGTAGATTCACTCTTCCCAGTCTGGTGCAGGTCTACAATTCTTTTCCTGGTGTCCTTCGAAAGCTCTTTGGTCTTGGCCATGGCGGAGTTAGGAGTCTGACTGGTTGAGGCTGTGGACAGGTGTCTTTTATACAGATGATGAGGTCAAACAGGTGCCATTCATACAGGTAACGAGTGGGGGACAGAAAAGCTTCTTACAGAAGACGTTACAGGTCTGTGAGAGCCAGGGATTTTCCTTGTTTGAGGTGACCAAATACTTATTTTCCACCCTGATTTACGAATAAATTCTTTACAAATCCTACCATGTGAATTCATGGATTTTTTTTTCACATTCTGTCTCTCACAGTTGAAGTGTACCTCTGGTGCAAATTACTGACCTCTGTCATCATTTTAAGTGAGGGAACTTGCACAATCGGTGGCTGACTAAATACTTTTTTGCCCCACTGTATGGTATCTAACCAGATTCTTACTCTGGATGGCATTACCTTGGCCTCCAGTAACACTGTGAGGAACCTTGGAGTCATTTTTGACCAGGATATGTCTTTCAACGCACACATTAAACAAATATGTAAGACTGCGTTCTTCCATTTGCGCAACATCTCTAAAATTAGAAATATCCTGTCTCAGAGTGACGCTGAAAAATTAGTTCATGCATTTATTACTTCCAGGCTGGACTACTGCAATTCATTATTATCAGGATGTCCAAAAAACTCACTGAAAAGCCTTCAGCTAATCCAAAATGCTGCAGCAAGAGTACTGACAGGGACTAGAAAGAGAGAGCATATTTCTCCTGTTTTGGCTTCCCTTCATTGGCTTCCTGTTAAATCCAGAATTGAATTCAAAATCCTGCTCCTCACATACAAGGTCTTAAATAATCAGGCCCCATCTTATCTTAATGACCTTGTAGTACCATATCACCCTATTAGAGCACTTCGCTCCCGCTCTGCAGGCCTACTTGTTGTTCCTAGAGTATTTAAAAGTAGAATGGGAGGGAGAGCCTTCAGTTTTCAGGCCCCTCTTCTGTGGAACCAGCTTCCAGTTTGGATTCGGGAGACAGACACTATCTCTACTTTTAAGATTAGGCTTAAAACTTTCCTTTTTGCTAAAGCATATAGTTAGGGCTGGACCAGGTGACCCTGAATCCTCCCTTAGTTATGCTGCAATAGATGTAGGCTGCCGGGGGATTCCCATGATGCATTGAGTTTTTCCTTTCCAGTCACCTTTCTCGCTCTCTATGTATTAACAGACCTCTCTGTATTGAATCATATCTGTTATTAACCTCTGTCTCTCTTCCACAGCATGTCTTTTATCCTGTCTTCCTTCTCTCACCCCAACCGGTTGCAGCAGATGGCCGCCCCTCCCTGAGCCTGGTTCTGCCGGAGGTTTCTTCCTGTTAAAAGGGAGTTTTTCCTTCCCACTGTCGCCAAAGTGCTTGCTCATAGGGGGTCATATGATTGTTGGGTTTTTCTCTGTATCTATGAAGCGCCTTGAGGCGACTTTTGTTGTGATTTGGCGCTATATAAATAAAATTGAATTGAATTGAATTGGCTACGATGACCTGGATGACTGAGAACCTTCACAGACATTAAAGCAGAACCTTAGCTGCTGTGGAGCGTTCTGAAAGGAGAACACAGAGTACAGATGGCACAGATAACAAAAAACCCAATATCAACAGAGCATTTGGAAAATATCACAGCAGCTACATCCAGGAAATGAGGCAAAGCACCTGGATAGTACAGCCAAGGTTCCCAGGTTGACTCTGTGTATGCCGTCGAGAAGCAGCAGCTTGCCCTCCATAGCAGCAGTGACCAGTGGAGATGGCCTCCATGCTGTGTCCCCATTTGGGAGCGTGTACCTCTGTTGGAGAAGGTCCCTGACTGTCATGTCCTGGGAATCAAACACAATGGAGGGAGGTGTGTGATAAAGGCAAGAAAGTGGGAGATGGAAAATGAACAGCAGAGACAGATGTGTACAGCAGGTTGGCAGAGCAAAAAAGATCTAAAAATAGTCAGAAGTGATTCTGTCTGCGATTGCGTTTAGTAACTGTGAAGACAAGATGACAAATACACCAGCTTTCCATTTCCCCCTCCTTTAACTCTGTTCCCAGATGGTTTGGCCCAGCTGCTAAATGCAATATCTCTGCTTTACAGATAACGCTGTCTGTTAAGCAAGACTGTCATATTCACTATCACGCTGCCATGTCATGGTAAAGACAGGGGGTAGACGAGGGAGGACAAGTGCAGTTGCAAAATTTGTTCTAGGCAGTGATTACTGCAATCCTAACTGCTTCACAGCAACATACTACTCATTGCTTTCTTGAATTAAATAGAATTAGGTGCAGCTGTAACAGCAGCTGGTATGAGAGAGCTTCATTTTGTCACAATATCAAGTTCAAACATTAAAAGACTCAGAGGAAGTGTCATTTGTCCTAGATCCGGTGACATTTATCATTTCTACGCATCATAAACCCCTCAAGTCCTGTCTATTATTTTCACATTTGCATCTAACAGAACAGACAGTGATGCATTAGTGAGAGCTCCAACAAGTAAGGCCACACTGATAAACATGGGACATAACAATACTATATCTCCCCATCACCAGGCTGGAGTGAAAGCCTGAAAGTCTTATAATAATAAATCAGAGAAACTGGTGCTATTGAACCAGGTTTTTTTTTTTTTTAAATGTCATCAAAAAAAAAAAAATCAACAGCAGGGCAAACACAACAGTGCCCATGCGAAGGTGATGCGATGGTATTCTATACATATGCTCTTTAAAAGATTTTCTGCAAAATGTTTTATGACAATCCTGATGAAGGATCATCATAACACACACACACACACTCAGCTTGTTGAAGGACACAATTTATATTCTGTTCTCTAGCCTGACATGTCACTTTGCTTTCCCAAAAATGGGGTTTTCAGAGTTGACCAGATGAATTGCGTGGTGAAGGATTCCACAATTCCCGCAGCACAGGTCACCCCTGACCTCAGCTAGCTAAGAATAGCAGCTACATGATGCATTCATACATACAGAGCTGCAGCACACCCGCTTCCTTCACAATTATCACCGAGCTGACTACATTCCACACACACACACATATTGCACAAATGCACTGTACACTCATTCAAAATTCTAAAAGCAATAAAAAAATCAAAATAAATTAACCAACTGAGCATGCACTTCAACTTATGCTTTTCCTTATTTTCTCTCATATATACATACTGCTCAAAAAATTTACACGAGCACTTTTTCATCAGAGAACAGCATCAAGTCCATTAAAATTCTGGGATCTGATTGGTTAGGTATCGGGATGATCCCCTGGTCCAGATCTGGGCGGGCACCATCCATCATCTCAGAAGGCCAAAACAGCTCCAAATAAAATACATAAGCATTATATTTACCTGTCAATCATGCAAAGTTGATCTAGTAAAGTCCAAAATTTTAAATATGAAGCTGGAAATTAGCATAACAGGGCCACTTAAATCTAAGAAGACTTTTAATAAAATACCCTCATAGCAACATTTGCTTGCCTCTCCACCCTACTGGTTGGGGTTCTCTATGGCAGTATCACACTGGGGCCTACACATTCCAGAGAAATAACTGACGCAACAGTTAAATGAATAAGCAATCTCATGCTGAGTGTGCACGGTCATGCCGGGCTGTGCCAAGGTGCAAAAGCATCTGGACATCAGTGCCAGAGTATAAATTGTTGTTAACAAAATGCTGTGTCCGCATGTAGTGCTGGGAGCCCAAGGTAGACAGAACAGTGCTACACCCTCTTCATGACATATCTGAGTTATCTGAGCCACTGATAATAATATTTTTCCCTGACATTATAAATACATTATTAGATTAGCATATATTTACCGCCTAAGTCATAGGTGTCAAACTCTGGCCCGCAGCCTAATTACATTTGGCCCGTGAAGCCATACCAAATTACTATTAGAGCTGGCCTACTGGTATTATACAGCTAATATATATATTGTTTAGTATTAAGCTTTGCTTGTTCCATATTCAGTTTTCCAGCAAAACTTATTTGAGTCCATAAGAAAAGATTCATTCTTATATCTGGAGGAAGATTTTTTTTCAATAAATATTAATGTTAGCCCGCGACTTTGTTCCAGTTTTGAATTTTGGCCCACTGTGTATTTGAGTTTGACACCCCTGGCCTAAGGGATACTGCTTTAATTTGCAAACTAAGACAGATATATACATGACGCACAGAAGTATCTGTAAAAAGAAATACTGCAAAATCTTTTACAATGTAGGTCAAAAGGATGACAGATGGTGAAAGATATGACTGTGGCATTAAATTATTCGGGGTCTGTGACGCAAATGTTTGGTGGTTACATTCGTACTTCCCCTCATGCTCTGCTGACAACTCAAAACTTCAGAAAAAATCATATTTTTGAACATTTTAAAGACCAGACGTTTTTACCTGGTAGAGCATGACAGGCTCCATGCTGTAACCCAGCATCTCAGCAAACTCTCTGGCAATCACCGACTTGCCGCAACCCTAGAAATAAAAGAAGGTATTCGTTATTAAAATCAGATTCACTATGTGCATTGTATGTATATATGTATGTATATCAAGTGTTAGCCACCTTAGGTCCTATCAGACATATGTCCTTAACCATGTGCGACTGTATCATCTCGGCCAACAACTGGGAATGGCTTGGTGTATGAATGTAGGTGGGACTGCTTTTGGGTGGACGTGGCTCCTTAACGCCTGCTGGAACCTGAAGTTTCATAAACAGGAGAAACAAGCATGAAGGAGGCAAACAACAGCAGCAGCATCTGGTGAAGCCTAACATTTTACCCTGTGTGGGAAGAAATAAAAAAGTAAAAAAGAAAGTAAAAAATATGTTTAGCTCCCTTTATGGTTACTTTCTTATGACTGGCTGCCCCTCACAAACACGTTTGCACAGCTGGTGTGCAGAGCTTTGTGCTTGCAGCCAGCACTGTGTGCATATTAAGGATGTTTCCCCTTATTAACTTAGTACAAAAACTAGAAAAAACACACATACCACTCCCTCAGTGGGTGAGAGTGATATGTGTGTGATAGTTTATATCGATATTTTGGTTTTGCTGCCCCCAGATTTGGGTCATTCCACCGTGGTCATCCAGACATCACCTGGAGTGGCTCTGTGCCCCACGGATTAAGAACCATTGCCGTAAACAAACCCGTGATTCACAGATTCACTGCCGAACAGCTGGAAACAAAATTCATTATTTTTTAAGAACTCTGCGTTAAACAAGCAAAAAAAAAAACCACTACATATTAGGAGCCAACACAGTTCCTGCCACACATGAAGAAAGTGCAGCCTCAAAGAGTTAACCAGAGTGATATCATTTGTTTACCTGGATGATCCACACCACTATTTTTAGTAGTCTGAAAGGATGTCTGTTTTTTCTAAACACTATGCAGTAACATTCACACACACTGCTGCTTTTTTATCTAACATGAAAAATTAATGACTGATAAAGATGTTGCCTTAACAAAATTTACATTAAGCTACAGAGTGTCTCGGTCAAGCTACTGATACAGTGTGTCTGCCTGTCTGTCCGTGTGTGGTCTGCAACGTGATAATGGGCATCTCTATAAAAGGATGACTTAATCACTCTGCATGTTTTTTGATTCATAATGAAGCCTAATGCTTGCACTCATTAGGATTGATTACACTATAGATTTGCTTTATGCATTTTTTTTTTTTTTTACATTAAATGCTTTTTATTGTTAATGTTTGAATGGACTAATGGAAATTTAATAGAGTGACTTTTATCTGAAAAATGCAGGATGGGTTTTCTGCAAAATCTAACCCGTCAATGCAACGCTTCAGTGACTCTCACATTGTCAAACGTGAGAAACGCTAGCTAACAGTTGCTTAGTAAATGAGCCTGCTAATCATAAATATCAATAATGACTAACTGTGACTATTGTAACCAACTCACAACTCCAGCTAGCACAGAAAATTACACAGTATCTTAAGAAAAAAAAACAGTGAAATAAGTACGTAAGGCTGGCTAATTTAAGACTGACACATAGTTAAACAAATTATAAGCCATATCAATGTTGTACGATTTGTGTTAGTCAGAGCTAGCTGGCTAACCGCGTAATATGTATGCTAACCTTGCCAGACAGTTAAATCTGCACAGCATGCAAACTAGACTTTAGCTTAAATGTTTACTGCAAACAGTAACCAAAAAATAAAACCAACAAGGATGTATTTAAAACTGCTGTTCCTTTGATGACCACTTGAGGCCAGCTCCAAAGACACTAATCTCCACTGACTCACATATCAAAATGCTCAACTTTACAGCAGAAATACAGTATGTCTATGTCATGGTATTAAAAAAATGGTATTTAAAAAAAGAAGAAAAAATTGCTATCTTGAAATTAGGGTGTTTTTTTCTTCACTCATTGTATTAAGGTCTAAAAGTTGGTCTTGATGCATACTCAATTTGGCCGTAGCGTTTTCAGTGGGAGAAACATTTCATCACTCATCCAAGTGACTTCTTCAGTCTCAGCTGACCATTGATCTTTGACCACTGATCTTTGACTACTGATCTTTGGCGGAGTCATTTACATGAAACGGGAAAGACCATCTCTGAATCGAGGAGGGGGCCTAAGTGTACATCTTTTCCCATCTTACTTTGCCGTGATTGCAGCCATTCCCCAACTCTCTGTGAATGGTACTCATTGCCATCAATCAATGATCACTAATCAATGGACTTTGATGAGTGGTCATGACAATTTGCAGATCAAGGAACTGACCTCACATCCCACTGTTCATTCAGTGGGCTAGATTTGTGCAAATGTGCTGTTTATAAGGTTGGGGAAACCTGCAGTCAGCTGAGACCGAAAAAGTCACTTGGATGATGACGCAGCGTTTCTCCCACTGAAAACGCTACATCCAGAATCAGTCTTTTGGGGTCTAAACAGAGGTTGCTTGACTTTATATGTTCTGCTCGTCCCTCTGGAGCATCTTTGAAATGCTTATTTGAAGAAATACAACTTGATTTGTTTATGTCTAATTAGTGAATTAAATTATATCCTTCATTGATTTGTAACATCGTGATACTAATTGGGTATCTGTGTCTTTGCAATGATCCCAAATTGCAAACCAAGCTGGTTAGCTGATAACCTACAGTCCAATAAACAAGAAGGCAACTACCACACCTCTAAATTCAAGGCTTCAAAATAAAAGTTCACAAAGCAGTGGGCGATGTCATGCTGGCTATGTCTGTCTTTTATATGTAGTCTATGGTGTACACCCAGTCTGCTGGTACCTGAAAGGTGATGTCTTTGTCCACTACATGTAAAGTGATGTCTGCATGGCCTTCTACATCTTTTGCCGTGGACACACTCAAAATGGTGGTGGGTGCTGGCTGACGATGACCATCCAGAAGCTCAAATCGCTGTGAAAGAACGCATATAAAGCAAAACTGATGCCTTCAATCAACCATATGATGTTCAGGTTATATCAAGCATGCACCTGAGGTAAAACCATATACAGACACTTTAACATCACATCTTGACTTACACTGAGTACACCCTCAACAGCAGTGCGACCGTCCTTGCCCAACATACTGTTATATGGATAAAGCCTATGGAGCAGTTGCTGGCAGGATAGCATTGGGAAAGAGTTCTGGAAAAGGACAGAAAAGACACGCAGGCACTAGTAACTTTAAAAAAAAATTCTCCTTTAAATTTTTGGCTTTCATTTTTCTATCTCGCTCCTGTCTCACCAGGACATGAAGGACAGGAAGCAGGTTGTCCACAGGAAAGTCAGGAAGGCCTAGGCTGGATGATTCCTGGGAGCATAGCGTAGTAGCTAGTGAGAGCAGCTGGGAAACTCTGACACACAGGAAACAACACAATACTGCATGAAGACACAGACCAACAAAGAATACTCGCACTTCAGTATGCATCTACCTAAATGTACCTTTCTGCAGCGACATTTGGTCCTGCTGAGTATAGCAACTCCAACTGGTCCTGAAAATATACAGAAGAAAACAAGACTTGAATATCCTTAAAGTCTCACGAATTTACTGCAGAACACTGTTGGCTGAGAGGCCAGAGAGAAAGAAAACAAAAGTTCAATATTTAAATTCCAGAACAAATCCAAAACTAATATATCCTTCTAGTATTATCGCTAATTTTCTTCAGTATAATAACATTTCAGTATGTTGTACAAAGTGTGTTATGTTTATTATCAGAGTGCATAAAAGGAAAATTTGTATCGGTGCGTCTCTTTCTCCCCCACAACCACACCTTTCTTATCTTATTGAAGCTTTCAGATCTTATTGAAGCTTTCAGCTTGCAGATTACTTTCTTTTAAGTAATCCGTAAATTTGTGGATTGACCTTGAATGGTAGGTAATAGACGTCTCTAGCCTGGAAGCGAGAGCGGAGAGGAGGATCCAGCGGATTGCCTTTGTACTTGGGTACAGGAAGACCAAGCGCGATGACCCGAAAGTCCTCGCTTACGCGGACAATCTTCCAGCTGTCCAGCTCCTCTTTGGTGTGCTCCTGAAATGCATCAAGGTAAGAAAAATGGCCTATAACTTCCTTTCATCTCACACATTTGATATTAAATGCTATTTTTATCCAAAAGGCTGCAGCTCCAAAGCTCCATGTGACCAGTACAGACTCTGAATGTCGCACAGCAGCAGGATTTATAGCAACAGCATTTTTTTCCCTCAAAACACAACAAGAGCACTGTAGGAGTAGTGTGGAAATTCACTGCTTAAGTGGGAATTTACATATAGACATGACTCCATAAACAACAGCCAGCATTATAAAAAATAATAACAGCGCCCCCTGAGGCTCCCAGTAGATGAACTTGTGCTAGAAATGTGAAAATCCTAGGTAATATCCTTCTTGAGTTATCGCATTTTCACCTTGACCTGGAAGTTAAGATGATCAATATTTGAACGTGTCTGACATTTTTAGTGAATGCACCTAAGTGTCAATTTGAAAATCTTATGTCGCCTTGATCTTGAATTATCATGTTCACAAACTTGGGTGCCCACACTGCCCAGGGATTCGTCCAGCGTGGCAACAATAGCCCATCAAACTTTTACAGCTGAGGGGTTAAAAAAAGTTAATGCCTCAGGTGTTGTTACCTAAAAAGATTAGTCCCATGTGTAAGTTCTAGTTTAGAAATTAGCCGTGGGAAGTGTTTGACTTGTGCAGGGGAGTGTGCTGCTCTGACCTGCAGCAGCTTGTCATAACGCTCCGCTGACATGAGGAAGCGGCCATCCTCCAGCTGCATCTCTCGATTCTCCAGCAGGTTGTTAAGAACAGGCAGGACGTTCCTCTCGGCTTTCTCCAATCCCTCCAGGACCAGGACTCGGCCTCTTATTGCGGCCCTTACAGCACACTAGGAAAAAGCATTAAAAGTCAAGACAAAGCGATGAAGTCCATCAATACTTCAGAAATAATAGGAGAGGAAGGGGAAGGATGTTGTAAACTCTTCGAACACGTGATGAGTTTTGCCTCAGGTCAAATCTGTTGCTCCACAGGATGACCTCTGATCTCTGGGCTAAAAGCCTTTGTACAGACAGGGAATCTGACCTTCCACCAGTCCTCATTGTGTATACTCTATATAAGACAGTATAAGCTTCCGATAAAGCTTTTCCTGAGGTTGTCCTCATCTGTGTTTGTCCTCCAAGCTACTCAGAAACTTTCAAACCAGTCTTTGCTGTTTTAAGAAGCTCTATTTTCTCCCACCAAATGTGGGATAAAACATCTCAAATTTATACAGTGTGTGTGCGAATGCATGTGTCTGCGCACATTTCTGCAGAAATCAAAAAGCACGTCTGACGTCAAGAGGCAGGAAACTTTAGCTGTCTGGGTGGACCGCAGAGCGAGCGGCTATGTAATTAGGTTAACATGTAAATGCGTGGCAGGTTGTGTGGGAAGCAGAGCCATAAAACTATAGTGAGGACCAGATGCTCTATATTTAACTCTTGATCCATTTTCGGCACCAACGCTGTAATCAGATAATTGTTAGAAATGTAAATGACGCAGGATGTAGAGTAGGAGAGAGAGAAAGAGAGAGACGGGGAAGCACAGAGGGGCCTTGTGCTATGTCTGACACCAGCCATGCAGAAAAAAAGAAAAACATCCCACTAAATGCTTTTAGCCACTTAGAAATGTTAGAAATGTCACAGAACAGTGAATGTGTAATATTAATGTAACTAGAACTATTTTTAAAAAAGAGTTAAAAGTCTACAGAGACATCACTTCCTATAATATCTCTTTGTGTTATATGTGATGTTTCATTTTTTTTCATAATGCTATGTGTATGAATCAAAAAACTTCTGTTCCTAATTTACCTACTTCATGCGCATACAGAAGCATGTTTTCCCCAAAGTGTTTGCAGGTCACAACATAGACTGTATACAAACGATAGATGCAGCATCAGGTACGTCCAAGTTCATTAAACCTGCATTCTTTGAAATGACCAGTAAAGGGCAACTACCTAGTGGCAATTTCTCTAGACCTCAGTAAGTATTTTCCTAATAGATTTATTGTCAGTAGTTTCCAGTCTTAATGAATACAATATGATGTTCATTTTTTATAGTACGCTGTATTTTGAATAAGAAAAGACTACAAAGAAGGGAATCCTTCAGAGCTTGGCTAGAGTGTGACTGAAAAGTCGCTACTACACAAGTGTGCAGTCTGCTCATTTTCTCAGACAGGTCTACCTATGCCCATCATGTCACATCAGTTTAAAAAACAATAAAACAAACCAGAATGGCGATGGCAAAAACAAACTCTTAAGTTGAGACTTTCAAAACAAGAGTCCACAAACCAAAACGGGTCAAGACTCCAGTTAACAAGCATCCAAAACCATTTTAAGCTTTAATGGTAGGTTGAGAACCTAAAAGAGAACAAATTTAACACAACTCAAGCTGAAAATAAATTTGAATGAGTTACAGATTCTGTATTTTTTTAATAAATGGCCTAGCATGATATAAAAAAAAGTTTTAAAAAAATCAACCCTAGATAATATTTTTAATGTCACATAATATCCAATAAAATAATTTTAAATGTCCCACAAACCAGATTTTTAGAGTCTGATGTCCTCTGGCTCTGCTCTTGTCCCAGAACCTTTCAAATTAAATCAATTGAGTCCTGAACAAAAAGGTTTTCCATTATTTCCGGATTTTTGGCTTCTAATTTGACAACAAACCTCTATTTACTCTGTGGTAATTCAGCCACGGCAGTGAGTTTTGTTTCCCCCATGGCGCTGGCCATTTAACTTTAACTAGTGGAAATAAGAGAATCCAGTTTTCTTGTGGATACCTTTGAATTATATTTATATTTAATTATAATTACATGTGATATTTAATTGCAAGTTTTTTTGTTTTAGTTTAATTTTTGGTGTTGGAAAACATTTTGTACTTTAAAAAGACTTTTCCAACATGTAACTCTGCCTAGAAAGTGTAGAAAGTGCATCCAGTCAAATGATTTCAGCACAGCTGTACGTTTGGGTTCAGATTCAGCTCTAGTGGAGGTGGAAGGCTTTTTATTACTGTAATAGAGACTTATTTGTAGACCGGGTTTGAGGTAAGCTGCCTTACATAAGAGCCAGCTAAATGAAGAAGGATGACTGGCAAATGTCAAAAATATAACAAGCATGCGATTACATCCATGTGACTCCTTCATGCATACTTTGGGGGTAGGGTGATGCTTGGAATGAAGGGTGAAAAAAAAGAAGAAGAAAAAAAGACCAAGAACCAGAGATAGAAAATGAAGTGGAAGGATGGGAGGGGAGGGACAGCTTAAGCTCAGGGACTGACACGTTAAGCCTGAATATAGGGCTCCAAATCAGCACAGACCCCTGAGGAATACTTGGATGTTCTAGTTAACACACAAACGCACACCTCCTACAAAACTATTCTCAAAGAGAAAAGCTCTCTAATTTGCACCCACACATCTCCAGTCCATAAAACAAATGTTGGAAAATATAATATGTACACAGTGTTATTGCACCAGACACATGGCACAGGACTCATAATCCACAAAATCCCAACAACATAAAACTTTTCCACTGAACGTTTGAATGTAGGAAAGCCCAGAAATAAGCGATCTTTCACCCCATTTATTAACATCAATAATGCTGTTTCTATGGAAACAATGGACAATGTTTTGATTTAGATAAAGAGGTGGGAGGAAGATGAGCCTCAGGCAGAGGGAGTTGGATGAGTTGACTAGCTTTTCTTGTTCCAGGGAAAGATGTGCACTGATAGAAACAAAACTATTAAAGTCATTAAGGGATGAAGACTGTTTAATCAAACAACTTGATCATGTATATTTTTCACAAATGGTTATTCCCAGTTTCAGTTTGTGTCTATGGTTAAATGATTTTCCATGAAAACTCTCAAAACTGATTTTTTTTTTTTTCTCCTAATGTTCTAACAGAGAAGATGGTCCGACTATACAATGCTACCTTACTTTACGGGGAAGTGTTGCAGCCCTAATCCAGGGTTTGAGTCCATGTTTGGTTTATCACTGAACCAGTGATACAAGTGAATATGCAGATATTCATAAAACAGTTACAGCATTTTCAACAACTCTGTTGGAGCTTTGATGGACTGGCGACCTGTCCAACAGCCTTTTGTGCTACGGATTGGTAGCCACTAAAATATAGCAATTTCCTTTATGAGTGTGTGTTGGGACTACTTCCTATTTCAGTACATTGTGTTGACAATTATAAAATGTGAAAAATAAACTTAAATTGAACATATTAATAAAGTACCTAGTATCTCAAATACAATCATTTGCCCCAGTTGTTATATGTAATTTAGGCATTTTGTCATGGTAAACAAACCCAGGTTGTATGATTTACAACGGCTGTTGAAACTGATTCTACTCTCATCAGAGAGTACAAAGCTCCGAATTCACGAGTTATTTTTCAAAGGCATCTGGATTCTATTAATGCTAAAGCTTGGGGAAGGGGAATCATGGCTGCACTGGTAAAATATGGAGGAGTGCACTGATGCATGCTATTTCTATAACTGCCCAATAAACAGTTAAGCTGTATTAGCCTGAGGTCATGCTAATAATAACATAGTCAACCTGGTACCTTCTACATTAAGGTGCCCACAGCGGCCCGGTGTCGAGTCCAGCCAAACATCTTTATTGTAGGTCACACCTGTTTTAATCTCTTAATTTCCTGTCATCTCTCTACTGACAGACTCAAATAAAAGCTTAGTTCATGCAGAAGACGCTACTGATAACAGTCAATATTGCTTCTAGTGTTTGTTTAGTGTGGTACACCAAAGCACCTTTTCCTCTCTTAAATTTGCTTACAGTTGTGTGTGACATCTAAAAATAGTCTACTCCTCTAATCTGGACTACATTGTACACATCAAAGTTGGATTGCTTTGGTTATGAAAAATAAAAAAACAAGTCTGGTTTTATAGAAGTCATGTTATGGGATAACAGCTCTTTTCCCCCACAATCTACACCCTGAGTAAATCCTTTACTGATAACTTTGGTCTCTGTCACCAGTTTCAAGTCACTGATTATAATATGACTTTCATTGTCTAAACCATGGTCCAGGGATATATATACACACACATATAACAATTGTTGTAATCCTATATAATTTTGATAATTTTTTCCACAGGTAGTTCACAGAGCCGAGGTCATAAATCACTAGAGTGTACAGAGCCGTTAATACTTCATTCACATTGAGACCTTCTGGTAAAATATCTTTTTTAATTTCTGCTCTGTAAGCATGCCTTAACTGGATGCCCCATTCTCTAATTATTTTTTTCTTGTAAGTTGATCAAATGTCTTAAAACATTTTCCCTCTATGAGTGGAGTGGTCTGAAAGAACCACAGGCAAACATTTTATAATGAAATTGCATTGTGTCACATAGATGGAACCCCGCCATTCAATTTAGTTAAAGGAGTCACAAGCATCAAAATGATAAACTTAACAAAATCTGCTGGAGGTGAACAAAACTACCACGTCAGCAGTTTGAAGGCACTAATGGCTGATTTGTGCTGGAACACAAACAAGCTGCCTCGCTTTATCAAACTATAAAACTGCTCAGTACACTGCTCATGTGTAGGAAATGGTGCTTCTTTGATGTGTTTACTCCTGGTGCATTAACAAGGAACTCAGTGCATATACATATTCATAAAACCACTTTCTCAGAGCACTAAGAGCAGTGAAAACAGTGGAGTGGCACTACAGTAAGTGGACTCCCTTCCAGCTGCAGTCTAATTATAAGAAAGCCTAATTAGCTGCAAGTCTGTTCCAGGACAGTAGCTTTCTGAGTAAAGTTTAAGGAATAAATGTGCTGAAAATAAAACATGAAAAACTTCCCTGTTTCCATGGAGCTGATGTCTGAACTGTTACACAACCGATTTATTTTTTACACAGATGAAGCCATGTGCTAATTAGTCGTGGATAATGACATGACTGACTAAATGTTAATTATCACAGCTTATTATCAGTTGTGACTCTTTGAAGCCCAATGCCACAGTTTAATGATCAGCCTTATCTGGACTTGGCTTTTCTTCCCATTTCATAATTTGTTTTTCTGTAGCTGTGAGACAATAAATGGAGATGGATGGAAAACACAAAGTTCTCCTTAGAGAAACTGGCCTGGATAATGAGGAACTGCTGGTTTCTATGGTTACTCAACTTACAGAGTCCACACAGAATTGAGGCATATGTTTGCCGAAAGCCTCGATCGATCAAAAAGGAGCATGGAAGGCAAGAGAATGAAATTTGGAAGAGTGCAAAACTGTGGTGAAGCAACATTATGTGTTACTATGTTTCATGCGAGGACAAGGCGCACTCAGTTAATGTTCTACTCACACTCCAAGCTGTGTTTGCCTTCAACTGGGGTTTTAATGGTTCTGTCGTATTACACAAACACATAGCCAGAAACTCATGATTGTACATTTTTATTATTGTAATTAATGCAAAAAAAGCAATCCCAAATCTTTCAGTTGTATTTAGCACACAGGCCATGCACCTAGCATACATCCAGACGTGCAGGGGGGGGGGGGGGGGCTAGAGGGGCTTGAGCACCCGCCCCTTTCCTGATGGGTGCCCAAAGTGCCCTTTTGTTGAGGCAACGTTTTAAAAAAAATTATTATTATTTTTTTTTAATGTGTGTGGGCGTGCGGAGTCCTTTCTGTGCCCCTCAACAATAATATTTAACTATTAATCACAGTTTTGCTAAATAAAAGGATCTGGCTTGCATCAGTCACATGATCACATTTAACCAATGATCACCTTTGACGGCAGAACGCGCTGGTTACGAGCCGGGAACGAGCTCACAAAGAGCACGCACATTTTTAGCGGTCCGGAGCTGTAGGAGAAACACAAATTAACTCAGAGACACAGACTGATGCGACAAAACCAGTAAGTAGGTGTACAGCGTACAGTGTAGTCTATAGCACACAGGAGTATTAGCTTATTATGTACACGTTGGTAAGCTGTCTTGTTGCAACTGACGAACTGAAACAAACGAGCGTGCTGTGTGTGCAACAGCGCGACAAACATTACCTGTCCTTTTATTAACTGCACATGTAGTGCTGGTCATAGCTGCTGGCTACCTGTGTAAGGCTGTCATGGGTCTGTAGCTCTGTCACCGTTTTAGGGAACATATTTAGTTTTAAAGTAAGTTTCCGGGCTTTTCCTGCCTTTCTGGAGGGCTTATATTTCACTAAAAAACGATCTAATATGCATGTCCACATAATTATGCATTATTATAATTATAATATATTAAAAAACACACGCTGTATTTTAAAGAACATACATTAAGAAGCAGATTATATTAGATTTATATTTTAAATAAGACAAAATTTGGATTTTACAGCAGTAAAATTATTGTATCTCTACAGTTTAAAAATGTAATAAGCTTTGCCCCTGCACAGAGTGGATAGTGAAACAAATGGAATCATCATAAATACATTATTTCATATTTATTACTTCCCCCTCCTCATTGCTTTATTATTGTAGCTCTAGTAATAAATAATAATGTAAGGATTCTGGATCAGCACCATGATGCCCATAGTATATACAGTATTCTGAAGAAGGTCTAAAATGTCACTGTGTGTGCGTGCATGTGTTTGTTTTATGTATATGGATTATTTTAAATTATTACTCATGATATAACATTGTCCAGACATGGCTGGTAAGGACATGAGGAGGAAACAGTAGGAGCTGTGTGAGGCTACTAAAGGCAGGGCTATAACATTTTTCTGTCATCATTTTATTATAGATTAAGTGCAAGAGTTGTTACGTGTGAATAATTAGAATATAGTTTATTGCAATAGCAAGTTGTGCCTTGTTCTCAGATAGACAGCAAGTGGAGAGTGATATATGAAAAGATGGGATGGAAAGAAGAAGAGAAGCAAAGAGTGATTCACAGGCAGAGCCTAAATTATTTCTCAAAGTTTTTTGTTGCCTTATGGTTCCAAGCGCTGTCACCAATCTTTGCATTTTGTTATTATCTCATGACACTTGTTTAATCAACTACCATCTCTCCTATGGACTTTTTAATGTCTACAGTCTCAGATCAACACAGCCCTGCCCTCCAGCACTATCCACAGCAACCCCTCAACAGCAACATTGTACCCATCGGGTAAAACATCGGCTACGTTTGCTTTGCCTTGTTGCCCATATTAGATTCTTGATGAATGTGTGTTGTTGTTATTCAGCCTGGTTCAATGTGCCCCTTTTTAACTTTGAGCACCCGCCCCTTTAAACCTCTCTGCACGGCCCTGCATACATCCAGCTGTTGTGGCAATTGATTTGGCTTTGTGATGCATAATGCACAACTAAAATAAAACAATATTTCAGAAAACACAATATTACACTTTACAGCTTTCATCAAAAACAATTCAAATGTTGATGTAAAGTGGATTTATGTCGAAGGTTGCATATTAGACTGTGTACGATCCATTAAATAAGCTTACCTGGTCTATGTAGAAGGCCGTCCCCGATCGAATCTCTCTCCTCTGTTTCAGGTCAGTCTCTGTGGTGTCCCTGGACAAAGCGACATACTCCACTTCCCGTTTAGTCAACTCCTAGTCAAGAGCAAGAGAACAAGTTTGGCTTGTTAAAAGTTAAAAGCATATTCTCTGGCTTATCTGATGCCAAATAATATGATAGAATTGTAAAAATAAATCAAATTACTATGCGTATCCTGCAAAGACACTCCTAGTCCACCGTTTATTAGAACAAACCTGATAGAGCACAATTTACTCTTTACTTTGGTGCCGAATTTGTATAAAAGTTTCCATCGCACTATTAGAATGATACAACTTTATATTTATCTTATTAAAGCTATGCAATGTTTTAAAACTGCATTTACATTTCACTACTTTTGACTGTATGAACTTCTGCACTTTCTGAATTTTGCCACTTTGACAAATAATCATTCTAAGGATGCTGCACTAGAATAAGACCTGTGTGGGAGTTACTGTGAGCCATGTACACATTTCCACAAAGGTCAGTAAATTTACTTTAGGCAAGCCACACGGTCAAGCTCAGCCACAATCCTTGAAAATTAGCAAGTGCTTAGTTACTCCACATCTGCAAGCCGCTTTGCAACCAAAGCCAAAACTATGGCATCTACAATACTGAACCGCAGTTCCATCTTCCATATCACAGTAATGTTTAATGATTGTTTAGCAACAAGTAAGCAGGAAAAACATCAGAATAATGGAGTTTTTAATTTTTGTTCATGGTTCAGTCATAATCACATGATCAAAACTGTGGTTTAAAGAAAAAAAAGAAAAAGATACTCCTCTTTTATATTGAGTGTGTAACATGAGGACTCACAAGGTACTGCATAGCTATGGATCTTCTCAGGGGTCCTGGGGGGCCAATGAGGAACACATCCTGACCCAAAAGGTCTTTCTGCATAATCCATCGTAGGTGTTGAGCCACCGACTGCGGTAGGGAGTCTGAAACTGGCCAAAAAAAAAGCAGCAAAAAGGAAACGTTTTATGCTGACATACCTATAGGCTTTGTTGTGACATACACACACAGAAGATTACCTACTGTGTTTCACAGGAACAAGTTCTGGATTCTGGGGTGGCTTGAGTTTGTAAGTGATCTCACCAATCTTCACTGTGTCACCTGTAAAGGAACAGGATGACCAATGCATGCAAGACGGTTTTTGACAGACAAGTCAAGTCATAATCGCAACAGTAGAGTTGATTTTATATTCACATTAGTATTAGTCTTTGATGAAGGTACAATAAAAAATAAAGATATTAAAAAGAAAACACTTCTCAAACAGTTTCTGTTTAACAATATGGTTTTATTAGATTTGCAAATCACTGCATTCTGTTTTTATTCAAACTTTACAGTGTCACAATCTTTTTGGAAACTGTTCACTTACTTAACTTTTGACTTGCATAAGTTTCAAGTATATAAAAGGCAGCTGACTCAGGGGTATGAATCAGTGTTGTGCACTGTGTTGTCCCCCTCCCCTGGCAAGACTGTCCTATGTTGGTAATAATGTAGTAAGGTTACAGAAAACCTGGTGCGAATCCCTGGACAGATCTGTGGTGCATCTCAGGGTGAACATAGAGACAGGCAACAGTTCACACTCTTGCATGATCTAAGAATTAATAATTCTATTCAAAGCAAAAAATAAAGAACTGACAGGTAATATTCAGAGTATGTTGTTTTTTTTGAAAGAAGGAAGTTATAATTTAAGGGGGTTTTGTAACTTCAAAACAATGAAGGTACGTACTACAAGAAAAGGCTTTTTTGTTTCTGTTCATGGAGTGAAACTATGGAACAGTCTGAGTTATAAGAGTTATAAAAATATGATCTTCTCGAACTATAAAGAAAAGGAAAATATTTAAATTAAGTGAAAGTCTCTATTTAAAAAACAAACAATCAAAAAAAACTCATGATGTGATATTATAGTATATCAGAAATCTGTTCACTATTTTTATTACAAATTATATCAGTAAGGAAGCTGACTAAATATTAACTGATAATTTATGGCAAAGGGGTGGGATTAAATAAGTGTTTACTTCTTCCCACTCCCTTTCAACATGTAAATTAATCAGAACGAGTTTTTTGTATGTAATTTGTATAGTATTTTTTATCTCTCTTATTTTCTTTTCTAAATGTACTTGTATATTGTACACATGTTGAAATAAATTACCAATCAAATCAATCAATTATTTGTCTTTCCTGAAGTTTGCTCTTAAACTTAAGATCTACTCTCCCAGAATGGAATTAAGCTGCTTCTGCTGAGCTCTGCCGAGAATCAATAAAGCAATGGTCGGGACTTCCAGTCAATCAATCAATAAATAAATTAAAACACGATTATAGAAATCAAAATCTTATTTGGTTTTCATATATCCTATTTTCAGTGATATCAACTTTAATAGCAGAAAATTAACTAGGCATATAATTATTTTTTCTCTCTTTTTTGCCATATTTTTCAAGTATCCTTCGTGAAGCCTGGAGAACTATTCCTGAAGACTATTCAAAGAAATTACATGAAAGTTGCCCAAGAGAGTTATGGCTAAAGAATAAAGGTGATCATACACACTTCGGTTTTGCCTTAAATACTGTCTGTATAATTTCCTTTCCCATTTTCCTATCAAATTTCTAAAGAAATGAGCGGCAGCCCAGGACTTTTGCACAGCACTGTAAATATAAAATTGAGTTATTTGTATTAACTATTACAAAAGATTGATATTAAGATGTAAGTTTCAGCTTCAGGTTTAATTAGCATACATCGTTAACTAAGATTTTGATGTAAATCAGGTTTTAAAAGGTGTCCGGAAAAAATCAATACATTTTAAATGGTGTTTGGAACTAAATGTGACAGAAATATTGCCGTTATTTCAGCATGCTCCAGTTTAAAGAGCAACACGTGTGTTATACGTGGCTAAGTACCATGTTCCAACCTTTCACCTAGTGCAAGGTAAATGCATCGACTGTCTCACTAGATCCAAGTCACTTCTCACTTTAGATGCTGAGCTTACACCGTTTTTCTTCTACATGGAACAAACTATATATTCAACAGTATTTTTGCTACCAAGGAGCCACTGCAGTGTGATTCCTGCCCCATTAGACAACAGCTATTTATTTAGCCAGTTAGCTGTCACCAGACACATGTGTTCCTATTTCCAGCTGAAAAAAAACTGAAAACACCTGTTCAATGGCTGTAAACGTGGCATTACAACTTAAATGAAACAATGAAATGAAACAAATGAAATAGCATTACAACTTAAAGGCCGGTTACCTGAGGCTGTGTTCAGAAGTTTGACCTCATGAGTTCTGAACATCCAGCCGTCTCTTCCCAGGACACAACCCAAAATATACCGCACCCTTCTCGCAGCAACAGCCGCAGCTGTGCCGCCACATAAAATTTGGGAGTGCATGTTCAAAATGTCTACGTTATCATACAAAACCTAACAATGAAAAAAATTAGCAGGCTGTCTTTTAAAACGGTCTGACCCGCGGCCTTATTCCCATTTCACAACAAGCGTCAGCTCATTTTTTCGGAGTCGGAAAAAAATAACAGAAGGACCAAATGGTCCGACAAACAAGTCTTCCGTGGGAATACCATTTTAGTTGAAAAGTGTTCCGTTCGCGCAGATAATTTTTGCAATATTACTAAGATTCTGTTGTTAAAAAAAAAACATAGTTTTGTTTAGTAATATTTTAGGTTATTAATTTGGCACGTGGTTGTTGCAACTGGCTTTGGCTAATAAAGAAGGCTACAAATATTGTTTATTGAAAATAACATTTTTTTGTCTTTTGGAATATGTTATGCCCAAATAACTCTTTACAATATATTCTGATTTTAGTTGCTTTATTTATCTGAATCTATTCATTTATTTGCTGATTCTGCTGTCCCCTCTTCAAATAAAATCCATTCTTGGATTCAGGTTTTTAAAGTAGAAGTGGACATAACAAATAAACACATGCTGAACCATCTAACAAGGTAAATACCGATTTACCTTGGTGATGTTAGGTGGTAAATCCTGCATGATTAACCATGCAACTCCTCCAACTCTCTAAACGTAAATTTTAAGAAATCACTGTTAAACATTATAGAAAGTTCTGGAAGTTCATTGTCGAGATTATCCCGTAGTTATAACCATTTTTATTAACTCACAGAAATGTCCTTTTTTAATTTATTTATTTTACTGTGGATGCATTGTATTAAAAAAACAAAACAACAACATTAAAGTAGATAGTGAAAAAACAGGATCTTTTCTCTCATTTAATTATATTTTTTTTCTCTTTCTTCATTACTGTGCTGTAATATGAATGGCTTGGGGAAGATCTTTATCAGGAGGACAAGCTTTAAAGTGTACCAAAATAGAGTTGAAAGTACTAAATTTATCCCCTCCTTCACATTTTCCATAGACTGCAAATGGGACGGATTGGAGTCTTTGCTGTCCAATTCTGGCCCCCCGGCCTTATGTTTGAAAGCCTAGAATTAGATTATCAATATAGCACATTTAGAAACAAAACTTTACAGAAAACACAACAATAACAATATTATGACAGAACAAAATTGATTTCTTCATATTTACAAAGTGTATTTGCAAAGTGCAGTGGCTAACACATTCGTCTTACATGCAAAAGATCTCTATTGACACCGGGAGGAGATAGAAACCCAGCCTCAGAGAGTCTCAAGCTAGTGCACTCCTTCTGTGCCAAATCAAACACGTGGCAACCCCTTGGGAGATAAGGAAACAGCCAAAGCACCTCTTTATATTTACAAAGCAAAGCACTGGCCGAAGGTGTGGCGAAGGGCAAGGGTGGCACCAGCGCCATGTGAAATATTCAATTCAATTCAATTCAATCTTTACGTCCATTTTTTTTTTTTTTTAAAAACAACAATAACACAACATATAAACCATAATAAAAATGATAAAATCTTTTTAAAAATATAAAACCATAATATACATAAAAACACAGTTACTTAAAAAGAAATCAATAAATACACAAACAACCAGTCCTTCCTCATGCTGGGTGAGACTGCTGGGATGACATGCTGGGAACCACTCACTGTCTGATCTGTGAGTGCTAAAATTATACTCTTACTAGAACCATCCAGTCGTTCTCTAAAAGTAAACATTAACTTTCTTAAAAGTGCTTTAAAAGTGCAAACACCCACAGCTACAAATATCCGACTGCATGTTATATGATGGCCCATCTTTCACATCTCCACGTAGCTGGACTGGCCATCGGGCATACAGGGCATTTGCCCGGATGGCCGATGGTGATTTTTCGTTTTTATGGGCCGATGGGTTTTACTCTGATGTTTAGTGGTGGCTATGGCGGAGCTTCTACAGAGGCTAGCAGGTGGATGAGGGAAAGGGAAGGAAGGAGGAGGAGAGACCCGTGGTGGCCGCTGGGTCGGCCGCGTTTGGTATTGGGCTGAAAAGGAACGCGATCTGTCCCGTACTTCAGCTAGAATAAAAAAAAAAGACACAAAGCTGGAGTTATTCTGTGTCTTTAGGCTGTCAGCTGCCTCTACTTCTCTCATTCTCTCTCCCTTTCTCTGCTGTTGCTACTTCAGTCAAGAAACTGGCTTTTCTTTCTTGTTTGTTTATCTCCCACTTCGTGCCAGAAAGAGGAAACCAGCAGTGGTTGCGCTAAACAACAGCAGCACGTTTAACCTTGATCAGCTGTTGTTAGAATTTATTAAATATTACTTTCTAGTATCAGCTGATGTTTGCTGGAGACACATCCGTAAAAGCTGCTGGTCATGATATCAGTTTGGATATGTGGTGAGAGGGAAACATGAAGATAAAACCAGGAGATATCCTTACTGAATCATCAGAGCTGAACAAGTGATGGAGAAACAGGTTTACCTTTTAGGTGACATGGATGAGTTGAAGGGAAGTTATGAACTGTTTCTGAGAGACAAATAACACCAGGATCATTTTTTAGTAGCTGACAGCTGGTAACTGTGCAGGGGCGGGTCTAGCAAAGTTTTGCCAGGGGGCCAGGTAGGGCATTAACAGGGAAAAGTGGGCATAAAGAAATACTTTACTTTCTTATATTCATTTAAAATGTCTAGCTTTTAACAAATAATTATCTGAATCTTACGACCAAAGTTTTTATCAGATGTAAAATGTATAGAAATCATACCTATACCAACAAGACAGTGTACATTAGTGTCACAACAGCATTTTGCTTTTATTTTATTTTTTACCTGGTGGGCGGGTCTCGAGTCAAAATGCCCGGGCCGATTTTTTGTCCCAGTCCAGCCCTGCATCTGCACCATTACTTCAGTACAATTATGACCTTCCTCTAGGTAAAGTACATAATTTACCCTTTGTACTTGTAAGTAATGCTTTCAAAAAAATTCCGAAATATTCTGAATTCCTCTTGGAGTTGTTGTAGGTACTCCCTCTGTAACACTGTAGTGTGTATGGTCCAGGTTACATATTTATTCTTCCTATGAAACTTAACAATGCTTTCCATAAAGCAACCTACAACATTATCATCAAACTAACGTCAAACGAAGTGTTCGGAGCTGCCAGAGAGTAACTGGAGGGGCGTGGGTTTTACTGGACTGAAATGACACGAAGAGTGGGGGAAAATCTGAGAACACTGAGAAAAAAAATCTATGCTAACTAAATCCGGACCGGCAATGATTATAGATGACGTCATTGAAACTACCCTCACAATTGTGCTCACACGTGCACACAGTTGGATTACACACATTCGCGCCCCCCCCCCCCCCCCCCCCCTCGCGAGCGAGCGGCGCCGAGCGAGCCCCGGCAGTTTAAATCGCTTTGACATTTATCACGTGTAAGGCCAATAAGCCCGGTTCTTGAAAGAAGAGAGAGATCGTCGCGGAGGAGGAGGAGAAGGAAAGGAGCGGACGGGAGGAGGAGAGGAGAGCGGTGGGAGGACGAGGCGAGTGTGTAGTCCAATCTGTTCGGTGTGCACATGAGTGGCGTAGCGAGGCCAGCGAGCGCGAGGCAGGTTGTGAATTCCTCCACCTTCCTTCCCTAATTTCGTTTCTTTTCTCTCCGGAGCGGACGCTGAGGTCTGGGACTATGGAAGATGTCTACCCTTACAGCCGCAGCCCAGCCTGGGACGAACTGGTTAGTAACGTTCAAAACTGGTGGAGACTTTGTTTTGAATCGCTCCGCATCCCATTCTACTTTTTTTTCCAGAGAAAGGAAAACAGTGAGACGTCTTGCGTGGTCTGTTTGTAAGTTTGCACACTTTGGCGGTGTTTGGTCCGCTAAAGACTGCGCGCGCGAGGTGCCTTTACCCCCTCATTGGCGTTATTACGACGGCTGTCATTCTGTTAAATAAATAACTAAATAAGTGGCCCGTTTAAATTGTGTCGTGGGACGTTCGTAAGTCTTAGTTAACAGTTCTCAGATAAACAACAGTTTTTGATTCTTTTTTCACCCACATAGTCTGTCCATTTCCTTTAGTTTTAAATCGAAGTAAAACTGTTGTCCGCTTCATGGAAATTCAATTTAACGCTGTCTTGTCGAATCAGTTTAACGGTTTAGTTACATACATAAAAGTGAATTTCTTGGACTTGGATTATAACACAGAAAAATTTTATATTTATAGAAAAATATTGAAGAAAATACAGAAAATATGCCTTTGTGGCCTATATGTTCATAACTCCTATATAGCTCTCATTAGGCCCACAACAGCAGCTATAAATAGAAACAAATATTATGAGACTATTTCTATGAATTACAGTGCCACTACCATATACCTCTTAGCTAGTTATCACTGTGATGTGTATATTAGAAACCTACTCATAATAGTCTTTGTGTGCATATTAGTTATTCAACATCACATCAGGCAAAAGCAACAACTCAAAAGTAGTTTAATTTCTCTCGTGTTTGTGTCAGACAGCCGCTAGGGTCTGCCATTCCACGGACAAGTTTCCCGGTTTACGGAGTGGATGAGGCGGTCTGTAGCCTCAGTCTGGACTGGCCGTGCAGGCTGGAACCATAACCAGCAACAAAACAGAGACTCGGCTCCTTTTTTAATATCTATATATAAACGCCGTGTAGCCCATCCCCGCTGTGCCGCGACATGCTACATCCCCTATGCGTTTTCCGGCCCACACACACTCCAGCAAACACAGCCGTCTTTATTGTCATAGAGGCAGTGAGAGATGACAGCGAGGAGAGACGCTTCCCAGCCGCTGAGCAGCTCTCGCCTCCAGGAGAGGAAGGGGACGGCGGAGGCGAAGGCTAACCCCGATTGGTTTTATCCCTCCCCTCGACAGGAGCCGGAGAAAGGGCCGCCGTCCGCGGCGGGGATCCATGCCCATGTGGTGGGCGCTGTCGCCGGCTCTGGCGCTACGGAGGAGTCCTCCGATAGCGAGGCAGAACAGGAAGGCCCCCAGAAACTCATCCGGAAAGTGTCCACCTCAGGGCAGATCAGGAGCAAGGTAAGGCAACTGTCGCTTCTCTGCTTGTATTGATGTCTGATTTAGTGTGTGTGTTTGCTGGGACTAGCTGCTCCCTGACTGCTGGGTTATCCCCAAGCAACGTTTGCTATGACAACACCAAGGATCTACCTGCTGCTTTGGACATTCAACAGTTTGATTTGTGCGCAGAGCTTTATTGTCTTTCAGCCTTACTGATGCCTAAGATACCAGTAAAGCGAAGGAAGAAGCAAGGATAGACTTATATTTAAGCATTTACATGTAACATGAAAGCTCCGTCTTTCTATGGAAGGTGTGAAATAAAAATCAGTAATAGGGGGTTATTTGGGCAAAATTGCAAATGTAATTATTCTCTTTATGTTAAGGCTTAAGATTATTTAATTATAACTTATCGAATCTGTTGCTGGCAACAAAGTCTACTCAAGCAAAAGAAAGCAAGTATTCCGTATGATAGCAAAATCTTTTTGTGTGTTAAATTTTCATCTATGGTGTGCACAGTTCTTTAGCCTTAAATGTCATTCTGGCCTTAAAGTCAGTATGACCTGACAGAAAATGAAGTATACATTTCAGCCTTTATGATAAAATTTTTTGTTTCGCATCTGTTTGCAATCTGTTGCATCTCTCTGTTTGACACACAGGACTAAGTGAGAGTATGTTGTGCAGATTCTTCGTCTCTGACACCCAAGCTTTCTTGGCTCACACGCTTAATGAGTACCACCCTCCCACATCAAGGGATCCACTTAATTATTGACTGCTCCGCTCCACCCCATCTTCATTATTCAACATGGGGATATATTTAGAGACTTGAGGCTCAGGAATGTCTGGACATTCATTTTATATGCAAAATTTCCTAAAATGCTACCTAGAGGAAACACTTTAAGAGATATTTGTGCTGATTTAATTAAGAAGTTACTAAAAAAAATCAAAAGATTTGATGCTGATTGTTATGTTATGAATAATAATGTAATGTTATAAATAATGATAAAATGTTATCAGAAGTTACTAAATTCAAACAGTTTTGCTTAGAGTGACTAGTAAGAAACAAAAAGCTCATTATTCTGCGAGATGCAACAAAAAAGATTTGAGAAGCTTAAAGCCATAAATGTTTGCAGTTGCAACGTTATTATGTCAGGCAAGGGCTGACCTAAAGGGTGATATAATATATAGTCTTAAGTGTAAACAGAGGTGAATGACTGTCTCATCAGCTAATGTTTGTTGAATTTTCCTCAAGGACTGTTTGCTGTAGGGTGATTTTTCCATCAGTCATTCTTTATTCGCCTGTCATCCATGAAGTTTAGCTGGAGTTTGAAAAAGTGAATAAAAGGTAGGTTGATATGATGTACGCTCCTGACTGCAGCAATGTATATACTGAAGGTGATGCTAATTGCATCGGTTGGCAGACAGCCCAGATAGCCCTAATCTCTTCTGCCACACTATATTCAGCAGGCTCCATGTCACTGTAGAATTATCAGTGGTATAAAGCACTTCTGCTGTAATTGCATCAGTTTGCCTAGCATGTTGACTTAGCGCTAACAGAGGTCTCAGACTTGTTTTCGTGTGGGTCATTGAGTTTTCTCTTGGTGTGTGTGTCTGTGTTGAGAGTTCCTAATGGATCATGCAGGCACTGACTCACTGAGTGTTGTTCCACTGGGTTGTTTGCACAGCTCTGGATCTGTGTGTGCATGCATGTATGTGCATATGCTTGCCCGTCACATTGTCTGTGTCCATCCCTCTGTCTGTCCACTATCTCTCTGGTTCTTTGGTTGCTACAGACAACGGAATCTTCCGTCCCTTATTGGTCAACTCCATGGTAATGCCTGCCTGTTAGACTGGTTTAGTTACAGGGGGCACATATGGCACGGAGTAAATCTCATCCCATAATTACCTCCGATATGCCCTCTCTGCGTATGTTTGAAATTTTCCAAAAATTCCAAGAAAGGCTTGTCAGTAAACCAAAACGCAGACAGAATGTAAAAATGGGAAAGACGGCTAACTTGAATCGGAAATGTCCATGTTAACAACTCGTATAATGTAACATGAAAGCTCTCAAAAGCTTTTAGAGTAGGAGGAATGAAAGAAAAGAGACAACAGGGGGTTGTTCAGGCAGAATTAGATAAGCTATTAAGCTCATATAACAACATCTCATACGATCTACTGTGGGCAACAAAGTCAATTTAAGGAAAAATGGACGCTCATATGGTAACATTGATATTGATTGCAATGAAAGTCTTGACTCGTGACAGAAGAACACTGAATAATGCAGCTGAAGTCACTGCAGCTGTTTTTCTGACTAATATCAATTATTATTGATATAAGCCCACTGTTGTTGTTCAGGGAGCTCTTCGTTTATACAAAAACTAATGGGATTGGACTGTACATGGGAGGGATTAGAAATAGAAATAGAAATTAGAAATGGATATTTCTCTCTATGGTGATAAACATACATTGCTGTGCAATGCATTTCAACCATTAAGTGAGTTTATGACAATAATCGCACAAAAGATTCAGTATGCTTGGGCTACATATTTATTATTATAGCCAAAATGTAAGGATGAATAATAATCTTTTCATAGCCTCTTTGCTATCATCTCCACTCTCAGCCCCCTCTGTTTTTTTTTTTTTTTTGGGAGGAGGTGCTGTTGCAGTCGAAGGGAGCTTATAAACGTGTGACTAATGCTGTAGCTGTGTGATTGAAAGCAGAGCTGATGGCATGCCAGAACCTGCTGCTGTTGCGCTGCTATTATTGCTGTCCTGGGAATCGGGAAAGCTTTGCAAGCTTGACATACAATAATCCAGAGCAGATATGCTGAGTTAGTGGGAGTGGGGTGGAGATATAGCAGAGATGTGACACACTGTGGTTTCCTTTTATGGAAAGTGTAGGGCTGGCTTTTTGGATATGAGATATATAAGTCGTTGTTTTTTGTTTTTTTCCCTAAATTTAACTGGCATTTATTAGGAAGTCTCTCTGGATGTATTGTCTAACTTTGCAAGAAAGGGCTACTCAGTTTCTTTCTTTTTTTTTAAGTACTTCATCTTGATAACAGTGTAAACCTGAATAAGTTAACATGACCATAAAATAATTAGAGCAATCAATTTATTTTTATGTTAATGCAAAGCCAAGTATTACAGTAACAGTGCTTGCATATTTCAATAACATGCATTTTCTGACTCCAGTAAATCAAAGTGCTTGTTGAGTTAACGTAGACATTTTCGGTTTCATTTTCAGCCACAGAACATAAATACACAAACACACTCTTTCAGGATAAGTTCAATATTTTCTTTTGATATAACTGATGTGATATAAATGGGATTGCTATTTGTTCCGCTATTTGTTTTTGAGATGTTCCACTCTTCAGCAAGACAACTTGAGTTTTGCATGACATCAAGCCAGCAACCTACTGCACTCATGGTGTCACAGCTTTGTTAAATATAAATCACATAACTTCCTTAGTGATTAACCTCTTAAACCCCAAGCCTAACTGATCTCCTGCCCTTTGCCCCCGTATCAGGGGGCGTTGGGGCTTAAGAGGTTAATAAAGCATGGGGCGATCGTGGCTCAAGAGTTGGCAGTTTGTCTTGTAATCGGAGGGTTGCCGGTTTGAGCCCCAGCTCGGACAGTCTCGGTTGTTGTGTCCTTGGTCAAGACACTTCATCTGTTGCCTACTGGTGGTGGTCAGAGGGCCTGGTGGCACCAGTGTCCGGCAGCCTTGCCTCTGTCAGTGCGCCCCAGGGCAACTGTGGCTACAATGTAGCTTGCCATCACACCACTATGTGAATGGGTGGATGACTGAACATGTAAAGCGCTTTGGGGTCCTTAGAGACTAAGTAAAGCCCTATACAAATACAGGCCATTTACCATTTACCATTCTGATGGTTACTTTAACATGAAGAGAAATAAAGGACAGCTTGAGTAACTCAACTGTAAACATAAAGGAGCAAATATAAAACGACAGAGTATTACAGAACATATATAATATTGTAGCTAAAGTCCCTTCAGCTGAAGAATTACTGATGTAGAACCTGAACTTTTATCACCTGGGAAGTGCTGACGTAGCAGAAAAACTGACCTGGTGTCTTGTCTCAAGGCTTACTTAACAAAAACTAAATAACTCAAAAACAAAAATCAGTTTCTTCAACTCAAAGAGGAAGTAAATGTCACAGAAAAACAATATATTTATTACATTGCTATTATTATATTGCGTACTTTGGGTGTATGCGATTATGAATTTAAGTAATACTTAAATTGCTAAAGACAAAAGACACCATACTTTTACATTTGCCTTCCACTTTCAGATAACCTATATCTCACTTGCTCCCAAATAGTAAATGTACATAATTATGTTCTCTGAAGTAAGTTGCTAAGTTGAGGCTTCTTCTGTTCAAAGCTTGTAGCTAAATCTACTGAGATAATTGTGTGGAAATTACTGGCCTCAATAACATCCCGTGTGCCCACTTGACACATGTATAACTCCCCATATATGTGGTCCAGTTGCACAAAGGAAATCACAAGGGAATTACCCTGTCCCAACTACACGTTGGATTGTAATTTTCCCTTCACTATGGTGAAATTTTAGCATGTGGTGGGAGTTTGAGGAGGAAGACTACAGAGTTGCAATTACACCCACAAGAGAGGACAATATGCCAAGACAGTTGCAGGAGAGTGGCGGATGTGTAGGAAGAAATGGAGAGATTCAGCACTGGTGCCCAAAAGACTTGCTTCCCCAAGAACTCCAGCCTTTCTCAGCAATGATAAATGATTTGGTAATGGATGTATAACAGAGCCTAACTGCATGGAGTGATGGTTGAAACAGTGGGCTTCTCTCTGCTGCCAGCCAGTTTCCAAGAAGACTAATGGCAGATAACCAAAGAGTCTTTTAACAAGAATTAGTTTTGAAACTCAACTTTATTTCTTTAATTTGTTTTTTTTTTTATGGTGGTTGTGTTTTTACTTGTAGTTGGTGCAAGAGCATACATGTTCCCACAGAGTGCTAACAAAACCAAATATTAAAAAAAATGGAGTGGCAACAGTGGGAAGAATAAAGAAAGATACAAGACTACTGTTGGCACATATTTTCTGCACAGTGGTTTACAAGCTATGGTACTTATTTAGGTTTGCTTCACTGATGCTTCTTATGTTTGTTAAAAGCATAATTACACATAATGGTAAATACAGCAATTGGACAGAAGCATTAAAGCCGATACATTTATATATTGTTTGGACATAAAAATAGTGTAAAAGATTGCCGATTCACAGGACTTTGCAAGCGAGGCACAGTGGTTTCTTGGGAGTCACAACCTTGTTATGGTGACAGTACTCTAATAACACTATGGAATAAAGTGATCAGAAACATTTAAAAAAAAAAATCTACCAATAACAAGCAAACTTCAGTGAGGTTGAGAAGAGACTTATAGTTGGTATAAAACACGCTGCTCCAGGCTTTAAGGTAAGAAACATAAAAGACCAGCTAGTCACAGCTTAAGTTCATAAGGTCTTACTCGAACTGCCTCTGTGTGAGTTAAGTGTCTGACTGTTTGTCTGGGTATTGTCAAAGACAGGACGTAGGTCTGCTCTGCTCTCTTCGTTTAGCCTCCTAGGGAACTCCTGCTCTGCTCTTATCCACCAACCACAGCTGCTGAATTCATTTGAACTGCTTGTGCCTTTGTCCATTGTATCAGTTTGTGTGTGTATGTGTGTTTTTGTGTGTATGTCTGTGCATGTTGTTTGTAGCCTGTGCTGTGTGTCCCGCTGTCAGTGGCCAGGCAAAGTGTGGGTGTAAGGTACATGGTGCTCAGGTTACTCATTTCTCTCTGGCACAGGACCCACTCTCTCTCACAGTTTAGCCAAAGAGAGAAGCCGTGTACAGAGGCAAGCAGGGGGACTATTTATAGATCACTTCTGGCCTACTTGGCAACAGGAAGGAGATGAAGACAAGGAAAGGAACTATGGAGGCCAAGGAGGAACAAAATAGAAACTAGAACGTCCAACTAGAGCAAAGTCATTTCGTTTGCTGTGGATGAACTTCAAGTTCCACTTTGCCACTCTCTGCTAAAAGTCAAAAAGTCAAAAAGTTTTCTCTGGACTTGTGAAACACACTGGGATATACAATACACATACTGATGAGGACAAAATTATTAGCCCCCTGTGAAATTTAAAGTTTTTGTTAAAAACTTTTTAACAGAGTGTGGGATTTTCAACGTAGTATTTCTAAACATACAAGTTTTCTTTAGAAAATCATTCTTTCAGAAAAAACAAAATTGACCAGGGTCAGCATTATATACTAACCTTTTTATCCACTCATAGAACAAACCACTGCTGTGCAATGATGTGCTTTAACTTTGTAATGCTCAAACCTTCTAAAATCAAGTTCGAACTGAAAGTTATCTAACACACAGTATAAAAACTTCAGAAAGGCTTTAAGCTCTTATGTCAGAAAACATCATGTCAAAAACAAAAGACATCGGTTTAAACTCGAGAAGAAGAATTGTTGATGCTCACAAATCAGGAAATGGATATACAAAGTTCCCAGTCTAAAAAACTTGAGTGAGAACTATCATTAACAAATTCAGAGAGAGACACACAGTAAAGGAGTGGTAGAGAACAGGCCTGGAAGACTGAAGTATGCTAAGGACAACCTTGAGAAAGATTATGTACTAAGTTCATCTTTCGGTCAGATGAGATGGGTCTGGGTTGTTGCTTTGTCTTTCAACACAACGACAAAACAAACACAAAGAAATGTCACTCCTGGTAAAGAACTACATCTGTGGATTGAACTGAACACCAAGGTCCATGCCAGAAGACCATCAAATCTGGAGGATCTTGAGAGATCTGTCAAAGAAGAATGGGCTGGGGTTGCCTAGGAGGCATGTGTGGGACTTGGTACACAACTGACTTTTCGCATTGGGTGTGTGTGTGTGTGTGTGTGTGTGTGTGTGTGTATTGAATCTTAATAAAATAGGCGTTCATTATACTCCTCAGTCATCACCTGGCTCTCCCCTTTCCCTTTTACAGCTCACAATATGTGCACATGCTCGTGTCAACAGTGGTCCTCCAAAGGACAATGCTGTACTGTATGATGTACTAACAACAGTTATGTTCACATGAGATTTTGTGGAAGAGATCCCCAAACCTTGGTGTGTTGTCAGTACCTCAAAAAGGTTTAAATGTGGAGATGACCTCAACTGCTGTGTCTGTGATACAGCCCCCCCTTGACTGTAATTATGCAGCAAGCTGCTAAGGCCTTATAGGGAAGTCAGCTTTGAGATATTGCATCTTAATCTGCTGCAAGAATTTAGTCCTCAGGCCATAACTTATGGAAAAGGAAGCACAGAATTAATATAAGTGGACATATGTTTTTAGAAAATGAACAGTGTTCCTGTTGTTTTCCTGCTTCAGTCACCACCAATGGCAAAGGAGTCTAGAGCCAGACAAATGAGAAGAGAATAATTTTGAGGTGTATTCATATCAGTTTTAATGAATCTAAAGTAGTAAAGAAAATTGCAGTGTTACTTAACTAATCTCAGTTTGGGTTCAGGAAGATAGTAATAGAAAGTTGTTCAAGTGCTGCAGAGCTACAGAAGGACTTGAGTAATGATTTCACAATGTTAAGGATTCATCATTTCTAATAATCTATATTTTTGTTTCCCAACATCACATGCCTACTTCTTGCAGTATGACATAACCAGTGTGTGTGATGTTCATCCACAGTGAGCTTTTATTCTACAGCCGTGTTTTCTGTGTTTAAGTTGACACAGCTGGTGGGCAGGATATCAGCTTCAGGCCTCCGTGTCTGTTTGTAATTCTCCCCTAAGAGAGCAGCTTTCCTTTGCTATAAATAGCCCTGCATGTGTGTGTGTGTGTATGTGCACATTTCATTTTGTATGTTTGTGCACACATGTGTGTGTGTGGGGCCCACCTCTCCTCTGTGAGCCCAGAGAGAATGATGTCCTTCCATGCAGCATTTCCATCTGTGTGCGTACAGAGCTGCAAAGAAGGATTTGCCTCCTCCCTAATTTTTTTTTTGCATATTTGTCACACTTACATGCTTCAGATTATCAAAGACACTTTAATATTAGACAAAGACAATCTGAGTAAATACAAAATGCTGTTTGTATTGCAGTTATCCAAACCCACCTGGTCCTGTGTAGAAAAGTTATTCCCCAGTAAACCTAATAACTGGTTGTGCTACCTTTGGGAGCAAGAACTTCAGTCAAGCGTTTGCGATATGTATGCAATTGTTTCCCAGTCCATTTCTTATTGTTGAATCATGAACACTGACCTGACTTTAACTGAGACAAGCAAGATTAGTGCAGTTCCTTAGATTTCTCCTGCATGAGTCATTGATGCCTCTCATCACGGTCCACTGGAGTACCAAAGCTTTAGAAACATCTTTGCAACCCTTTTCGGACTGATACATGTCTATAACATTTCTATAATATTTTTGTCATCAGTCCTTGAGTTTCTTTAGATCATAGCATGATGTGTTTGAGATCTTTTAGCCTACTTCACCGTTTTAGACAGATTCTATTTAAGTGATTTGATATGTGAAAAAAGTAATTACGTGAATTACTTTTTCAGGGCCAGGCAGGCTTGGATTGGTTTTTGGCTTTAATAAATGGTGTCATCATTTAAAAAGTGTGTTTTCTATTTACTCTGGTTATTTTAGTTACTATTAATATTTGTTTGATGACCTGAAATGTGTGGGAAATGCAAAAAACAAGAAATTAGGAAGTGACAGTTTTTTTTCAAAGCTCGTACTATATTGAGCCTTTTAAAAGCTCAACACTATAAAACCTAAGTACTGAGGACAAACTGAAATATTCTGCTTGCTCAGGAAATTTGTTAGTCATGTGGAAGAAATGACTCAGTGAAGTTTCTATTATAAAACTGCTATTTAAAAAACATCAAAATTAAAACTAGCTGAGATGAGCAAACTGCATAATCTGCCCAAAACCTGTTCTATAAACATTTTTCAATGATAGTAATGTTAGCGCCACTTTACCTCACTGGGATGGGCAAGTGCCCATATGGCTGAGAATGGCTGGCCCGGGTTCGAGTCAAACCTGCGGCCCTTTACCACAAGTCTTCACTCCTCTCCACTTTCCTGTCAGTCTTCACTGTCCCTATCTAATAAGGCAAAAAACAACAAAAGTAAGGTTAGAGCTACAGATGCCTTACAAAGATAATGTAGATAACACATAATCTTAAAAATATCTGCAGTTAAAATTTCATATTAGCAAAGAAAGATTTGTGCTTCAGATTAGAACCGCTTTCAGTCTTCTTTAAAACTCATTACATGGGAAGTTATAGTAAGTTACAAAGCACTGTGGAACAATTAAATTATTAGTATTATCAACAGAGAACTATATTAAAACAGAATAAATATAAAGTATAAATATTTTTAGGCCCCCAAGTCAATGATGAGATCCTCATTGTAAATGTAACTAAAAAAAACAGAGATCCTGGAAAACATAGTCAAATTTTATTAAAAAATATATTGAAAAAGTTGGTGGCTTTGTGTTAAAGTAGGTTTCAAAACCTTTCCCCCCATAAGGTGACCTTCTAAAATGATAAATCAGTGTCAATTACCTAACACCTCATGGAAACTCTGACAAAATGTCTATCAAATATACGCGATTTGTGTGACACCAGGCAATGGTAGGTGCTTCTTTTAGGCATTTAACAGAAAACCCTCCTTGACTCTGATATGGTATTCATGACTTGAGACTTGACTTTAAATAGATTTGAATAAACTTTAAATAAGTTGACTTATTTTTTCTTGTAATTAAATATTTGGATGATTTTAGAGGCTTTAATCCCAACAAAACCAAAACCCTTAGCTTGTTTTGTAGCTAAGGGTTATTCTAAAGTTTGCCAAAGTGCAATTAATGTTGATAGGAGGTTTGTAAATGTTTCATATTAGTACGTGGTATTGTAATGGTATTCTCATTAGTAAGTAAGTAAGTAAGTAAAATTTATTTATATAGCGCTTTTCGCAGATAAAAATCACATCATCTGCAACTCAAGTGAAGAAAAGGAGTCTGAGTTCATCAGCCAGCATTTGTGAATCTGTCCTAGTGCACAACAGTGAGTCCTCCGCCACGTCCCGAAAGACGTGGAGTTCCGATGACGGAGCAGCCAGCCGGGCAGATTTCCTTCAAGTGAATATAATCCATGCTTTGCTGCCACGTCTCAGTTAAACACATGAAGTTTAGGGATTCCTTCATGAAGAGATCGCTTAAAATAAACGATTTGTTTGTAATTGAGCGAGCATTACATTACATTACATTAGCTGTAATTAGCTCATTAATTGTCTCCAAATTGAAATAACAAGAAATAAGAAGGAATAAAAAATACTGGATCCTTTATAATACTTAGATTATCCTGGCTCATGCTTTCAAAATTTCTACTTTTATTTATGATAGTAACTCTTTTAATCTCACAGACAATGAGACTGCAACAGTTTCTGGAAATATAAAAATTTCCCAGCTTTTCGTGAGCATTTTTTTCTCGAAATGTAGAATACTTGAAAAAGTCCTAGGAAGACTGATTCCCTCAACTGCTATCAAGCTGGCCACACTTAAGCAGTCAGTGGGTTACTGTTCTTTCTATCTTTCCTTCTTTCTTTTCCCTTTAATCTTTCTTTCCTTTTACTTCTTTGTTTCCTCTGGGCCCAAGGCTTAGTGAGTGATGTGTGTTTATAGCTCTTTAGAGAAATGAGGAGTGGTGTGTGTGATGGGTTTCCTTTCTTCTCTACTTTTGTCCTATTTCTTGTCTCCCATGCATAAAATTGCTGTTCACATTCACACACATGCACACACGATCATAGACAGTAGGCACATTTTATCTAATCAGTTTCCTGTAGATAAATTAAAGAGTGCCTTCTACATTCGTAAAAGAGAGAGAGAGAGAGAGAGAAGGTCTGTGCTACTTTTTGACTGAAGGTTCCTCTGATATATATGTTTTATTTCTGTGATGTCTTTCTGTCTCCCTGCAGACAAGTATAAAGGAGGGATTGCTGTTGAAACAGACTAGCTCATTCCAGAGGTGGAAAAAGCGCTACTTCAAACTGAGAGGACGAACTCTCTACTACGCCAAAGATGCCAAGGTAGGTTTACTGAGTGTTTCCTCACATGGCGCACATGCTCTAGTGGCCACTGGGGATGAATTGCTGATTGCTTTTACTGTTACTGTTATTCTAACGCCACAAATGACTGAGAAACACGGTCCGGCATTAAGGATGCAATGCGCTTATTTATTTTCTTATTAAGGAACTGCAGATAAGACAATAAATACCCATCTCATGTCTGTATGGTGAATACATATCTTGAAATTGCACCTGATTAGCTTAGCTTAGCATAAACGCTAGATACAGGAAGCCTTTGCTCTGTCCTCAAACCTCATTTGTTTAACCTGTGAAAAAATCAAAAGGGAGAAAAGACATTTTGCTGTTTTACAGGGGATTATGCACCATATTTTGTTTTGGCTTGGACCAGTCAGTCAGTCCTTTTACCTATAAAGACTTGCAGGTTAGCACTGCAAAGCACTTCACAGATGACTAACAAGCTGACAACAAGGCAGAGCAAAACCCCACCAAATAATAAAAATAAGCACTACGTCTTATAAATGAAAAACATAAAACATCCATCCATTCATCCATCTTCTTCCACTTGTCCGGGCCGGGTCACGGGGGCAGCAGCCCAAGCAGAGATCCCTCTCCCCAGCCACCTCCTTCAGCTTGTCCGGGGCAACACCAAGGCGTTCCCAGGCCAGCCGAGAGATATAATCTCTCCAGTGGGTCCTGGGTCTGCCCCAGGGCCTCCTTCTGGTGGGACATGCCCAGAACACCTCACCCAGGAGGCACCCTGGAGACATCTTTGTCAGATGCCTGAACCACCTCAGCTGGCTCCTTTCGATGTGAAAGAGCAGTGGCTCTACTCTGAGCCCCTCCCGGATGGTCGAACTTCTCACCCTATCTCTAAGGGAGAGGCTACCCACCCTTCAGAGGAAGCCCATTTCCGCCGCTTGTATCCGCGATCTCGTTCTTTTGGTCACTACCCACAGCTTGTGACCATAGGTGAGGATAGGGATGTAGGTCGACAGTTAAATTGAGAGCTTTGCTTTTGCACTAGGCTGTCTCTTCACCACAACAGACCAGTGCAACGTCCACATCACTGCAGCTGCAGCACCAGTCCATCTGTCGAGCTCCCGTTCCCTTCTCCTGTCACAAGACCCCGAGATACTTAAACTCTTCCACTTGGGGCAAGAACTCGTCCCTGACCCAGAGTGGGCACTCCACCCTTTTCTGGCAAAAAAACTTGATAAGATATAATAGAACTATATTGATATTAGCTTATAACTACCCAGATAGCAAAATTGGTATGGCCCAGATCTGCCCACACAATGTGCTTACACATGGCCCAAGAATGATGGCCCTTTGGTAGCCCAGATCTGGTTTGCCAAAGGTGGCCCACACATGGGCCAGTACAAAGCCAGTTGCAGACACACTGCTGGCCCTGTGCTGGCCCAGAACAGTTTCAACTCTGGCCCCAGATGTCAGCCTAATGTGTACCTTAATCAAGCCATGTAATAACAACATGTGCCAGAACATAATAGTGCAAAAGTAACATGACAAAACTCTGTTCAGACAGTGATTGGACTGATTCTTATATAGCACTTTTCTACTCTCCCGGATTACTCTATACAACATTCACCCAATCACACACTTTCTCTAAAATGAGGGCTTCCTAACTACATTCATACACATTCACACTTTTGACATGCAGACTGGAAGAGCCAGGGATCCACTAACCTTCTAATCAGTAGGTGACCTGCTCTACCTTCTGAGCTACAGCCACCCAGTGGTAAACATGAGTAAACCCTCACGAGGTTTTGGATAAAGTGTTCACTCACAAACCTGTCAAACCTGCATTTGAAATGTTGGCTACCATAGCAGTATACAGGGTGGGCCATTTATATGGATACACCGTAATAACATGGGAATGGTTGGTGATATTAAAGTCCTGTTTGTGGCACATTAGTATATGTGAGGGGGCAAACTCCTCAAGATGGGTAGTGACCATGGTGGCCATTTAGAAGTCGGCCATCTTGGATACAACTTTTGTTTTTTCAATAGGAAGAGGGCCATGTGACACATCAAACTTATTGGCAATGTCACAAGAAAAACAATGGTGTGCTTGGTTTATACGTAACGTTATTCTTTCATGAGTTATTTACAAGTTTCTGACCACTTATAAAATGTGTTCAATGTGCTGCTCATTGTGTTGGATTGTCAATGCAACCCTCTTCTCCCACTCTTCACACACTGATAGCAACACCGCAGGAGAAATGCCAGCACAGGCATCCAGTATCCGTAGTTTCAGGTGCTGCACATCTCGTATCTTCACACCATAGACAATTGCCTTCAGATGACCCCAAAGATAAAAGTCTAAGGGGGTCAGATCGGGAGAAACTAAGAACTGACACTAAACTCAGACAGCAGGGAAAGCAAAGATGGGGTGACAACGATGCATATGGGAGACTAATATGAACCGGACTCTGTGCTGGAACAACAAAGAACTATGAAATGTATACACGTAAGCAACATGACCAGCACAGAGTCGTGAAACCTGCCGTAACATGGGGGAAGTTGAACAGACGACGCGGCAACGAACAAAGGAAGAGTGAGGACTTAAATACACACACGAGGTGATCAGGGGAAGTGGAGACACATGAGAACACAGCTGACTAGAAGGAAACATAATGACAATACAGGGGAGAGTAACACTAACTACAATGAACAAAAAGCACCATACTCTTTCAAAATAAAACAGGAAACACAGAGACATAGACATGGAGATAGAACATGAACTTAACCTAACCAGAGACATGAAACATGACAGGTAGACACACGGACCAGGGAGAGATGACAAAAGGGACTAAGAAACCAAGGACTAAACTGCAAACTAGAAAACAACTAGATGCGTTAAACTACACATGTGGATACAAAAATATGTATTAGAACTTAAACCCTGGGCCTCATGGCCCAGTACCGTGACAGATGCTGCAGTAGCTGGAATTTGTAAGGGTGCCATTTGTGAGTAGCTAATATCCGCCGAAGGGATGGTCGACTAATGCCACTCTCCAGTGACATGCGGCGAGGGTTACGCTGTGGGCTCTTGCTGAATGAAGCTAGGACAGCCACTGATGTTTCTTCATTAGTGACAGTTTTCTTGCGTCCACATTTTGGCAAATCCAACACTGAACCAGTTTCACGAAACTTAGCAAGCAGTTTGCTGACTGTAGCATGGGAGACGGGTGGTCTCGTAGGGTGTCTTGCATTGAAATCTGCTGCAATGACCCGGTTACTGCATTCACCAGATATCAACACAATTTCGATCCGCTCCTCACTTAACCTCTTCGACATGTCAATGGCTGTGAACAAAGAGAAACTTGTAAATAACTCATGAAAGAATAAATTCACGTTGAAACCAAGCACACCATTGTTTTTCTTGTGACATTACCAATAAGTTTGATGTGTCAAAAAAGAAAAGTTGTATCCAAGATGGCCGACTTCTAAATGGCCACCATGGTCACCACCCATCTTGAGGAGTTTGCCCCCTCACATATACTAATGTGCCACAAACAGGACTTTAATATCACCAACCATTCCCATTTTATTACGGTGAATCCATATAAATGGCCCAGCCTGTAGTATTGCAGCATGGCATTTGGGTCTTCTAACTAAAATAGGAAAATAGAAACATAAATAGTGCCATCATTGCCAGAGCTGGCCCACATCTGGTTCACATACACCCTACCATGACACCAGTCAGTCAGAAGTGCGAGCTTGATGCCGGATCAGGGCCAGACCTGTTTTCTATGAGCGTGGGCCACATAAACCAAACCACAGTTGGGCCAGATGTGGCATGCCATCACATAAACAGTGCCATTTACGCCAGGCCTGGCCCATATCTTACCATGCCAGAAGTCAGCTAGCAGGCCCGGCTTGACACCAGATCTGGGCCAGACCTGTCTGCTATGTGGGTATGTATGTCATAATTAATAAGAGCTAAAAACAGTAATATAATAATTAATAGTGGTAAAAGTACATTGAAAAGACAAAGTATCATAATTTAAAATGTACATAAATAGGTCTTATTTATTGAATTAAATGATGCAATATGGGCTGAAAAGTCAAATAATTATAAAAACCAAAAGCATAAAATAGCATAAAGTCATTTCTTTAAAGCATGGTCTATGAAAAGCCTGGTTGAAACGGCTGGTTCTAAGTTTAATGATTTCAGTATTTATTGCTGCTATCAGCTCATCCTGCAGCCTGCACCAGCGGCTTGGAGCATTAAAGCCAAAAGGTATCGCCAAATTAATGTTCTGGTCCTACACTTTGGAATAGTTAGAAAATTTGAGCTGGAATACCAGACAGGTGTGTGAGTGAGAAAATGTAAATGGCCTGTATTTGTATAGCACTTTACTAGTCCCTAAGGACCCCAAAGCGCTTTACACTACATTCAGTCATCCACCCACTCACACTGGTGATGGCAAGCTACATTGGAGCCACAGCTGCCCTGGGGCGCACTGACAGAGGCGAGGCTGCCGGTCACTGGCGCCACCAGGCTCTCTGACCACCACCAGCAGGCAACGGGTGAAGTGTCTTGCCCAAGGACACAACAACCGAGACTGTCGGAGCCGGGGCTCGAACCGGCAACCTTCCGATTACAAGACGAACTGCCAACTCTTGAGCCACGATCGCCCCATGTAATGTAGTGCTTTAAAAACAAGTAAACTTTAACATGATACAGAAGGCAGGGCGGTTTAAAATCAGGTGCAATGTATCATCTCCTTGATCAAGCCCTCTGGACACAGTTCTGAATGGGACTTGTCACATCCTGGAGCCTCTGGTGGTTGCTTAGCAAGGAGTCCCACCCTGGCGATACACTGTGTTAATTACTGAGCTTTATGAGGTGTGTTTTGTTACCTTTGGACAGAGCCAGGATAGCTGCTTTCTCTCTGTTCTCAGTCTTTATGCTAGGCTAAGCTAAGCGAGCGGCTGTTCATATTTATGTACCGGTATGAGAATGATACTGTTATTCAGTGTTTAATTATTACTTTTATTTACATCCCTGCTCTCATTTTTGACCTATCAAATTCTGTTAGATCAGTTATTTCTCTACCTGTAAGCACTTCAATTAATTTTCCATTAATGTGTTTAATTTTCCTCTAAACATTTATTTTATTTTAAGGAGATCTTAACCTTTTAACCTTTGATATTCTGACTCTTGTTGACATTTGTTTCCCATTTACCTCTAATCTAACCTCCTCGGTCTGGAACTTGTGTGTGTATGTGCACCTCTGTGTGTATGCGTTTGTCTGCACTCGCACTAGTCTGGCAGTGCCTTGGCACACTGGCAGGAGCGGGCGCTACGCAGAGTGTCCAGGAGTCGCGTGTGCTGGCGAGTTCTGTCCGTGTGCTGGACGGGCGCACGACGCTCCCCCCCACCCCTGGGTGCCAGCGGATCTGAGGAAGGCCTAGTGAGAATTCGGGTCAGCACAGCACAGCCAGGGGCCAGACCACCAGGACAGCTTAACCACTTACCAGTATAAAACAGTGCTGCATTCATGCCATATTGCTTTAAAGGCTCAAGATGGATTGAATATCCTCTATTATTTTTTCTTGAGTCACTTTAAATTTTTGCTGACACAAAATAATGATTTGGGTGGGATATTTTATGGATAAAATATGAAAAAAATTCTTCCCATCAACAATGCAGCAAAGGAGGTTGCAAGAACTCACTACTATATGACATGAATGTGCTTTATATAATCTGAGGTTGGGCAGAGACTGTAAAGCCACGCCTAGTTTAGCCTGTTAATTAAAGTTAGTTATAGCCCTAACTAGGGCTATATATAAGTTATTGTCAGTGAGGAGTGTGGCTTTCATTGCTTTAAAGTGTGTGTTATTTGTCATGCCTTGAGTGTCTTGATGGCTGTGCTGGAAGAAGGAAAATAAGTTAAACTTAAAGGTGACCTGTTATGGATTTCGTTATTTCCTGAGTCAAGTTGACATTTATTCATACAGCACCTTTGAACACTTTTCACAAAATGTTTCACAACCCAAATACTAAAAACATGCCAGCAAAAAATTCAGCTCAGATTTAACTGCTTTTTAAGAGAAGATCAAATCCAAAGAGTTCAACATCAGAAGATCCAGAGTCTAGAATACACTTCTCCCAAAGCCCTGTCATCTTTAGTTCTCAGCCTCGTGTGATGCACAGCCAGCAGGTCCTGATCACAGGACTTTGGCTATGTGTCAAGCCAAATGCATGCCGAGTTTAAAAGGATCAACAATACTGACAAAACTTCTAGCGAAGAGGTCAGAGTGATTCGCCATTCATGTTAAAATCATCAACTATAACCAATCTGGACAACTTCATAGTAGAGGAAAAAATAAAATTCCAGAATTATTTATTGATGGGAGTGTGTCTAAGTCATACTGCCTGGTTTCAGTAGGTAATAAGAAATCTAAATTCTTGAATAGTAGTCAATTATTTAACATGAAGTTTTTTGTAGTCAAAGACTTAAATAGAGCCATGCTCCACGAGGTGGTAGTCTGAAACGGCCTGATTTGGAGAGCATAGGAACTGAAGGTTTGACACATTATGCTTGTAAACTCCACTCACCAAGGGGAAACACGGCAAAGCATCTGGAATGTCTGGAAGAACACTCCTGAGGCAAGAAGGCCTCATAAATCCAGGCTTTGTGTATTCAAGCAAGGATGAGGAAGGAAAATCAACTCTAAAGAAAGTGTATGAGCACAGCTAATCAGAAAACAGCAACATTGTTTACCAGCCACTCCCACAATGAGCTGAGTGTCACCTGGACCCCTGCTCTTCTCCCTGTCCTGCTTGTGGTCTGCACGAACCCAAGAGAAGACAGCTAAGGATACCAGACAAGTACCCAGGAGGACAAGGCATCTGGATCCATCATAGATAATCCAAGAGATAGAAGCATAAGCATGAGCAACTGAAGCCTCATTTAAAAAAAAAAGGACAAAAAACATAATGGTAAAAACAGCTCTTAAAAGAGTATAATTTCCATATTAGGTTTGTTGTTATTATATTAACCATGATTTATAATGACATCATCATATGAGCCAAAAGCTCATGTTTTCAGGATGCTTTGATGCTCCATTTCACTTTCTCTTTTTTGACTCTGTATTATGTCAGTTCCTGCGGCGGTGGCTCCAAAGTGAGTCAATCCCCAATAGACTGCCATGTTAAAATTCTGAACTGGCAGAGTTGCTTTAAATCACAGGTGTGCTCACACAGGTAGCTGCAGCTGATATTTGTCTTTTCAACGTCACCTCCACCACTATGAGATGCTGACATGGACTCGTGCTTTTATTGAACTTGTTTGAACGTTGCACCCCTACCACTTGTAAATGCAACGTGCTAACCAACTGTACATTTGCTGATAAATCCACCCTCTGGACTAAATTTGGTCACTTTTGGCACTAAAAATATGATGGTAGTACACTTAACATTGAAGTTTTAAACGCAGAATCCAAAGCCAACAGCTCATGACTCAGTAGCTACTTTTGTTTTTTTATATGCTGTCTATGGGATTTCCTTAATATGGCACATATTAAGTGCACATATGCCCCACCCATCTGTTGTTTAATAGTGTGTTCCAGATTAAGTCAGAAGTCAGAATTTCTGAGTTCCCAGTTGGAATTTTTTTCTGGAATGCTCCCTCAACTTTGATTTCCAACTTGGAAAGTCAGAGCAACCCCAGCTAAACCCAAGTAATAATCTAAGATGTTGCCAGTGAAGGTAAACAGTACTAAAGCTGTGAAACTTTTGATCTCTTCTGCCACTGTTGTGCATTTGTGACTTGCTAAATAAGCTATGCACAGACACACTGACTCTACCCATGAATGCAGTTCGGAATATTGGGTTGGAAATAAGCATAACAGGTTCCATTCAATAATCCAAAATGTTAAAGTAAGCATGTTCTTTGTGTCACAGCCAGACAAGATGTTCTTATCTATAAATAAGTGCTCATTGTCCCCTACATGTCCATCACTACACTCTGGTGTTTCCAAGGTTGCCTGGCTGGCTGTGCTGCCCTGTGCTTAAGAAGCCTGGCCTCCTCATTGATCCATCCGTAAGGCCACATCTCAGCATCACATTTTGTCAAACAAGCTATGCTCCTCTCCTTGGATGGCTTATTTAATGCACCCTAGAGGACACCGGAGCCTCTGTATGAAGTGAACTCATACACAGGATGATCAGCAAGACAGGTGGAAAAAAATACCAATTACAAACAAAATTATCCCAAAAAGTGACAAAAACACAATTACATTAAAGATCCGGAATGAGCACAAAGAGAGACAAAATACAACAGTCATTTGTTTTTGGTTTGGACTCATAGTCCTGATTTGAAGACTGAAAACATCAGAGTTAAAAGTTAAGTGAGTCATAGGTAGATTTCTGGATTGCGTGCTAGATTAAACAATCAGTTATGAAACAATCTGTAAGTCATTACATGACCTGCTGTGAGAAGGACAGGGTACAGGGATTGGAGGCTTGTTGAGGCTGCTGAGATGCTTCCACTGAGCAAAGCTCTGGATCTATGGGTAACAGAGGATGCTCGCCTTTGTCCACCATTCACTGTCGGCTTTCATTACAGCTTACCTCAAGACAGTTAGGTACACAAAGTTGCGTTTGTGTGTGTTAGCATGTGTATTGGGATGGTGTGGTGAATGTGAGAGAGGGAGAAAGAGTATGTCAACAAAACACGCACACACAAACATTCGGTACACACACGTGATGTAAAGGGAGAGCAGCACAGAGTGCTGTGACAGGGGGACAGTATTTGTGTTGGCATGCCATTCACACTTAGGTCGCATGCATTTGTAGGCATATGTGTAAATGCTGTCACACACACCCACACAGTAAGCCTTGGCTAGTAGCCCTCTCCAGCCAGGCCCGTGGAGTGTTGTTAGCTGGGCATTCCCTCTGACAGCTGCAGCAAGTCACTCCTCCCACACACACACACACACACACACACACACACACACACACACACACACACACACACACACACACACACACACACAGTCAGAGGGCATTCCTTTGACGCCATTGGTTTTTGGCCTGTGGCTCTTTAAGAGCTCAGCTGCATGCCTTACACATCACAGCTCTGTTAGGATATCATGTTCCTGTTTGCAGACTCTGGCTCTCCTCTCCGTCTGGCTCCAGCCACCACACAGAAATTCAATAAAGCACATTAACATCAACCATCATGTCATTCATACTATTTTCATTTAGGTGGAGAAAGGAAAACACAAGAGGGAAAGCCTGTTGATAGCCTCATACTGTATCTGTGTTGTGGTGATGTGTTTCCAGGGACATGAAAAGAAACTGAGTTAACTTTATGGGTCCCAGAAAAATTAGGCTTATTGTTTGACCATAAGCTTTTTCCCTGTTCAGAATCGCTCACTGTAATAAAATGCAATAAAATAAATTTATAAAAATCTACACAATAACTAAAAAGTCCACCTTAATAACATTTTAGTTTACTGGAAACATCTGTATCACATCTGTAGACTAATTACTGTTTAAACCAGTATGTGGTGCACACTATACCAGTGACTTTCTTGTTCTAAATGTGAAAAAGAAAAATCCAGATTATGCTATATAGGTCATTTTAAATTATTTTAAACAAAAAAAAATATACCAGAAGTAGACAAGCTAAATGCAATAAACAGGAATGTTGGTCAAATATCCTAACACTCAAAAGTTAGCTTAATGCTTTTACAGTAGATACCACGCCTTGCTAGTAGTTGAAGTGTGTGAACTGATCCAAACTTTTCTTCTAGTAACTAAATAAAGCCATTTTACATCTTTGTCATTCTTCCAGTTAGTATAGAGCAAACTGAGTAAATGTTTGGTAAATGTAAGCTGCAAATGTTATCTTCAGATTTGAAGAGTCCTCAGTTTTGAAAACAGAAGAGTGTCTTTTGGTCCACCAAAAGTAATGGATCACTCCTGAAAGGCTATTAATGTAGTGCACTTCACCGTGTTAGTAGTTTGGTAAATGAGAATTAGTTAGCTGAATGAGAAACTATCATCCAATTAATCAACCAGTCCATTCTAGATTAGGTTGACTAGTTTAGGGAAGAGAATTGTATCAGAGAAAGACAGATTTTGCTCTAATAGGCACAAACTGTAATTTAATACATTTGTTTTTAAGTGCAATGGAACTGCACGGTTAGGATGAGCATATTTCCAGTCAGGTTCCTAAGCTTGAATCTCCAATGTTACACTCATCTCTGACAATTGTGATACTTATCAGTGAAGTATACATCAATGAAGCATAAGGAAATCTCAGTTCAACCTGATTATCATGCTGGAAAACGGATGATTGCAGATAAACGAGGACGAACAATTTAAAAATTGGTTTCAAAATTGCCTCCAAACTGCTCTGCTGTTTGGTGTTTGATGTAATCACACATTATCAACAGACCTGCATGCTGTGCAGAGTTTCAAGGGAAATAAAAATCAGTAAGGTATTTTACATGCTCCCAATCATTGTTGGAAATGAAAATACTTTTTAGGTGATAGCTGACGATGTAGGGTCTTTACCTCACAATACTAGGTGTCTTGAGGCAACTGTTGTTGTGATTTGGCACTATATAAATAAAACTGAATTTAATTGAATTAAATTTAGTGTCATTTCAATGTAAGAATATAAGAAACAGCTTTTCTTGAGTGGAAAGCATTTAGGTTGGCTGGCCAAAGTATTTAGGTGGGTGTTAAAGGCGGTATCTCCCAGGATGTCAATTCCTAAATGCCTGTTATAAAAACAGCTCACCAAATGGTCTAGGATGTTTATTTAGTCATGTCATAATGACCCACACGTGTCATGTAGGACACCAGAGCTGATGGGTGGCACATCTGTTTTTTCCTCCTTCTTAAATTCCCTGAGCGTCACATTTACATTTAAAACTGAATTCAATAGTAAATCCATCCGCTTTTCTCAGCTTTGAAGTATTTTGGAAGTTTCAGTGTTAGAAAGCAAGTTTGTCCTTTTATGTTTTCCATGACTTTTACAGTTGCTTCCATTTTACACTAGAAGGTTTAACTAATTCATTTTAGGACTGCTTTGGTGTGGCCATGAAACAACATTTACCTCACAGCCAGTCACCGCTGTCTTCATGATGTAGTATACAAGTAACAATAGGCTACGTTCGGCCTTGTGCATTTCCAGAGACTCACTCTCGTGTTCTCTTCTGTGCCCTTTATCTCTCTGTCCTGCTTTTTGGATCTTCCTCTCCTCCACCACCACCACACCGTCTCTTCTCTGCAGTCTCTTATCTTTGATGAGGTGGATCTGTCGGATGCCAGTGTTGCAGAGTCCAGCACTAAGAATGTCAACAACAGCTTCACAGTAAGTGTTGATCGACAACACATGTGCACATACAAACTCAATATACACACCTACATTTTTGGTAATGACCAGTAGGAGGCGACTCCCCTGGTTGCAAAAAGAATTCCAGCAGTAGCAAGATCTTTGAAAAAACTGTCCTCATGTCCCGTGGTTTATGATGAAAGCTACTAAGTTCACATCTTATTGAATAAGATATTCATTTTGTAAATGATGGTGCCTGTTATAGTGAAAGAGAAGGGTGATTTATCATGGGACACACATATCACCAACCTATGAGCATGCGGCACCCCTTGTTCAAATCCATCAGTCATTCATCACATCAGCTTTCAGAACACCTAGATGAAGGCAAAGGGTTCACTACAGGACTGTGCTAAGTAAACAATATTGGCACATTGCTTGCATCTTTTATGTACAGTCTATGTTTGGAGTGTGGTTATATGTGTTGATGGATGTATAGAATAAAGAGATCTGCTCATCTAAGTAACATGAGAAAAATGACTGAAGTCTTTTCTAACAAAAAAACTAAAAACAAAACAAAATAATAAAAAAAACACATCCAGGAATTTTTTGAGAAACATTTTGCAAAATATAGTGATGAAAAAAGGAGAAAATCTAAGCTTTTTTCACACCCCTTTAAAGACCTGTTTGTGGCCTAAGACTTGATTTTACAATTAATGTTAAATGAGGTAGTTTAGGGTTAGTAGGGTTTGGCACTTAGTTGAGAATCTTTATCTCAGATTTAAGAAGTTTGGAAATGTTTTAATGTCAATAAATGTTTTCAAAGTTCAAAAAATGGAGCTGGCAGCAGTGACTGTTGGAAAATCTTTGGTAATAGAGAACAACTTTTAGCCAAAATATGAGAATTGCTCCTCCAAATGACATCAAACTACGACTGTTTTTACACTGCATACCTGCCAACAAACGTTTCTCTCCTTTATTTTAAGACCATCTCTCAGGGACTTTCCATCTCCCACTGATGCAACACTGAAAAACACTGAAACATAGTGTAATAGTATCGCCAGAATCAGTTTAAACATCACGGAAAACAGTGAAAGAAAGGATGTTGCAATCCAGTCTCCATACTTCTCCAAACTCCTTTACTTTGCAAATCTCATAGTTTTGAAACGTAAATGTTGGCAAGTTAAATTGTGCTCCATGACATCACACCAGCAAGATTTTGTGAAGAATTTGTAAATGGTTGTCGAAACAGGAGAAGAGCACAGATGGATGCATATGTACGGATTGTCTGAATTATTAATAAGAAGATGATTGTTTCTTAACCTAGACTAACAGTCTTTGTGTATTTAGCTGGAAAGCTATCAGGGTTAACAAAACATGGGATATGCCCTTTAAGGGAAGTGATTCACCTGACAAGCTTTACACCTGAAAAGGTCAGTCTTAGTTATAAATAGAAAACATTAGCATAGATTGCTAATTAGCATTGCTCCTTGTGTTTTTGTCAAATGCCTCTCAAAACGGCACATCCAAACAGGTGATGTGGTTGTGAATGGACGGCTGAAAAGAACGAGAAGCTGTGAGTGTGAGTGTGTGTGAATGAGAGTATTACAAGCAGCAAGGATAAAAACAGAAAATAAAAGAGCTTGTGTCCTTTCTATAAATGTCTCTTCTCTCCTCGGTTGTTGCTATAATAAGAAACACAGAGGAGGAGGGGGTAGGCAGGAGAATGGTGCCCGGAGGAGAATACAGAGCTATTTTTAGCATCGGCTTGAAACGCTTCATCGGCTGGCTGGCAAAGCTTAAACCCCTGCCATATTCATAAATAAGATTATATGTGTGCTGTTGTGATAGGATGTGAAACGCTGCCTTATGAGCATCAGCATCCTATTAAGAAGGTGAGTGCAAGGAGGCAGAAAGAGAAGAGGAAGGAAGGAAGGAGAGAGGGGAGATAAAAATATAAAAAGTACTAAATACTGTGGAGATGTGAAGAAAGAGGGGAAAGAAGGTCCTGACAAAAAAATAAATAAAAAATGCTTTACACTTATTATTGATTGAGGATGACTGACTCAAGATGGAAAGGCAGAAGGAAATCCTGGAGTGATGTCACACCACTGCTGACTGCATCTGCACACATTCTCCCAGGGGAAAAGAGGGGGAAAAAAGGGCAGCGAGAGAGAGATTGAGGCAAGAGCGAGCGCTGAGAGGAGGAGGAAGACGGAAGGGAGCGCAAGAACGGAGAAGAAATGAAAATAAGGTGGACCACAGTAGAGGGGCAGTGAAAGAAAAACCTAAAGGTAGTTCACCTGAAGCCGTAACACTCTTGACTTGTGGTTACGTGTGTCAACCCAGACACAGTCACACACACCAACAGGGGGAGACCAGGATTCATCAGACAGGTTGTGCAAGCACGACTTAGAGAGAGAAAGAGAGTGCGGTGCTGCAGAGGACGCACTGCAGGACTCTGACTGTGCAGTCTCTGTGTCCGTCTGTCTGTCTGTGTGGGCTCTTGTTGTTTTCTGTCTGTCAGTTGGTCCCCTGAGGATGAATGATGTTGCTGACGCCTTCTGTGCAGGTTGGTGCTAATTGGTTGAAAGGCTTGAAACATAATTGATTTGCTTCATCGTGCATGTTCATGTAGGCGCTCTGCACATGACTCCTCGGTGTGCCTAATGTGCATGGTTGTATTTTAGCTGAGCGGATCTCTTAGAAACCTACCAGCAACATAAAGAAAAATGTTATGGTCACAAAAAAATGAGAAAAAGGAATATTTTTCACTTGCATTCTTATAAATTCTTCAGCTGTTTTTTACAAATTGCCCTATTTGAATGAAAAGATTAATGCACGAAGGGTATAGGAATAAAAAAGGATGAAAAAAAAATCAAGAATGTATGAGTGGTTATGCTCTAACACAGAGTTGTACAAGTGTATATGTTGGAATACACTTGTGTGTATATATGTTTAGGTCTTTGTGGTAAATATGTGCTTGTGTGAATGTATAATGAGGCTGTCGTTGTCGCGCAGACAGGGAGCACCTTGAAGTCCACGTGAGAAAAGGCTCAACCCAACCCGAACCCACAAACTCGTTCCATCCTCCGCAGGAACAGCCGCCTCTCACGCGGACTTACTCGTGCTTATTTGCTCGGCTCTCTTTTTAATGTTTCCTTTGAATCCATACGAGGAATCTTTAGGAAATTCACATTAGCTTAATTTTGGGTGTTTGCAGAATGTGAATTTAATCAGTTTATGCATTGGTCTGTGCGTGTGTTGTAGGGAGTGAGCAGCCTGATTTTCTACTGCGTTGTGTATGAAAGTGTCTAAAGCGTGACTTGTGTTCAGGATTATTGGGTCATTGTTGCTGATTACCTCTCTACCAAATGAAAATAGCTTACTAAAATCAGTTTCCTGGTGCAGAGTGGATGGTAGAAGCGGAACGATTTTGCCCTATAAGGCTGTAACTGCAGTAAAATGCAATTGTGTTGGAAGCTAAAGTTCATACCTAGAGAAATCATTTGCAACTTATAGACTTCTTATATTTTGTATTATTTACTCTCATGTATACGCTGTTACAATGACGGATGCTTATACTAAACTTGGCCAAAGTTTCAAATAATGAGGTCTGTGTATGTACAAGTCATATTTATGAGCCAGTAGCTCCGAGTTCTTTAAACACTTCATTTAGGAAATGTTTTCTACTCCTGGCCATAGAGAGAGGATATCACAAGTAGCAGCCTCTTGGGCTGAAAAAGAGACCAACACCAAGATTTTATAAACTCCAGTTTATGGAGTGGTCACTTGAGGCTGGCTACAAAAAGCAAGTCAGTCCCCACAGACTTCCATGTTAAAATGTTAACATTAGAGTATTAACAAGCTTGTTACAGCCTGGTACAGGAAACGCCCCATTTCCTATCCCAAAATATAATTATCTGCTATGAGGTATAGGCTGGATGCTCATATTAAAGATGCAGACACAATTGAAAAAACACATATTGAAAATGCTGACACAATTTTAAACAATGAGGTTGTTGTATGTGTTTTGCAATATTTTGTTTAACAGGAATAGCCAGTCAAAGTAAGTAGAGATGAGAGTTCCATGTTTTAGGCAGAAAATGTTACAAGGCCCATTATAAGATAAATGAGGATTATTTTAAACAGTGAATCATCCAGGTTCCCTTTATAGAGCCACTTCTTTTTGTCACATGATGACCAGTTAGTCAGAGGGATGCCAGGAACCATTTTTGGAAACAGCCATTCCCGTTTCCCCTGGCAACAAATCTTATCACTATCTGAAAGACACAGATACACACACAAATACACATACACACACATGGATATAGTACCAGCAGATAGAACAGATAGAAGATGATCTAAGACCAAAGAGATCAATTTTCCCATGTGCATCTGAGTGCACACTCCAGGGCACAAATGGACACCCATACTCATGCTATTTGTTTCAGCTCCTGGGGGGTAACGAAGATGTATAGTGCTTAAAAGCATACGATATACTGTTGATTGAGCTTCCAAGACAAACGTTATAGAGTCAGAGTGCAGTGGGGAGAGAGAAGAGAGAAGAGATTTTCTCTTGTTGAACATGCAGAATAATTTATAAATGGACGACTGATTCAGTTAAACATGCACTGCAAACAAACAAGCAAGCATGGGAATACACACCAAATGCTTTCAGTAATTTGGGTGTTTTCTCCACTTAAGAGGAGAGGAAGAATGCTAATGTCATTAACTTTATTACTGGGTGAGGGCAAGGAGAGGACAGTATTCAACACACGCAAAAACACATGAATGCAGATAAGCATGTTTGACAGAGCTGGTACGATTTTTCATCATGGCTTCATTTTTCAGAACATGTTGTTCAGTTCTCAGCAACCCCCCCTCCAAAAAAACAGATATTGATTCAAGGTCCAGAGACAGATTGATTACATGAGTGATTAAGCTGACTGATGAGAGTCAGGGAGCTTTTACTCCACACTTTTATTAATTAGGACTGCAGCTTTCAGTTATTTTTTTTGCTTTACCAATTGTTGAATCTATAAAATGTCTATAAGTTGTATCTTTTAAAGTGTTTTAGATGGAACATGCTAACCTTAATAAAAATCCATCCATCCATTCCATTCCACTTATCCAGTTCAGGTGTTCTTCCCTTAATAAAAATAATAAAGGAAATAACCTGATTTTAACATCTTTGAATGAACTTTCTTTCAATAGCTTTTACATAATTTGTGAATTGCTAGAATTTATTCTGTTAAAATAAACATCTGCTAGTGTTCCAGTCGGCTTGGCAACACATAACTTTGTTAACTTGACAATAACCACATTCAGTGTGAAAAATATTATGCTTCAGTTGAGCATTTAGCAGAACTGTTGGGCAGTGTTCTCGCCAGAAGGATTCCCACAGAAGAACATCTGTCAGAGCTAAAAGCTATAAACAGAAAGAAGGCTTATTAGGAAACAGAAGGTAAAGGCTATGAACTATCCGAGTTGGGTTAAAATGCACATTTCTGAATTATTTTTTAAAATAAACAAAAAAACCCACAAAATAACATGCAGCAGCAAGTCATATTTTACTATTTACAAAAAAGGCGCTATTAAATGCAGTTCATGTCTAAGTTTGTCTGTTTTCAAATTTGTTTGTTGATGAAAGACGTAGAACTTGGGTTATTGTGAATACTACTACCATTAAATTTAGAATTTCAGGATCATGTTTTCCATTCCAGACTGATTGATAGCGGGGGTATTAGAGTTCAGACTTAAGGAGCCTGGCATGGAAACATTCAGAGCTAATACAAATTCATCATAAATCTTCCATAGGCACCACTTAAAATTGATTGTAAGCCATCTCAAGCAATACAAAGTAATTATTTTCTTTTTTTTTTTTTGTTTTACTTTTATTGCCAAAAGTAACAAGGCAATTTACAGCAACAACATAACCTGAGACCAAATCTGCAGTATATAATAGTAAGGATTATTCAAAAACTTAATTTAAAAGGAAAAACATACATACACATATACATATACAGTGGGGCAAAAAAGTATTTAGTCAGCCACCGGTTGTGCAAGTTCCCCCACTTAAAATGATGACAGAGGTCAGTAATTTGCACCAGAGGTACACTTCAACTGTGAGAGACAGAATGTGAAAAAAAAATCAAAAAAAAAAAAATCCATGAATTCACATGGTAGGATTTGTAAAGAATTTATTCGTAAATCAGGGTGGAAAATAAGTATTTGGTCAATAACAAAAATACAACTCAATACTTTGTAACATAACCTTTGTTGGCAATAACAGAGGTCAAACGTTTACTATAGGTCTTTACCAGGTTTGCACACACAGTAGCTGGTATTTTGGCCCATTCCTCCATGCAGATCTTCTCAAGAGCAGTGATGTTTTGGGGCTGTCGCCGAGCAACACGGACTTTCAACTCCCGCCACAGATTTTGTATGGGGTCGAGGTCTGGAGACTGGCTAGGCCACTCCAGGACTTTCAAATGCTTCTTACGGAGCCACTCCTTTGTTGCCCGGGCAGTGCGTTTTGGATCATTGTCATGTTGGAAGACCCAGCCTCGTTTCATCTTCAAAGTTCTCACTGATGGAAGGAGGTTTTGGCTCAAAATCTCACGATACTTGGCCCCATTCATTCTGTCCTTAACACGGATCAGTCGTCCTGTCCCCTTGGCAGAAAAACAGCCCCATAGCATGATGTTTCCACCCCATGCTTCACAGTAGGTATGGTGTTCTTGGGATGCAACTCAGTATTCTTCTTCCTCCAAACACGACGAGTTGAGTTTATACCAAAAAGTTCTACTTTGGTTTCATCTGACCACATGACATTCTCCCAATCCTCTGCTGTATCATCCATGTGCTCTCTGGCAAACTTCAGACGGGCCTGGACATGCACTGGCTTCAGCAGCGGAACACGTCTGGCACTGCGGGATTTGATTCCCTGCCGTTGTAGTGTGTTACTTTGGTCCCAGCTCTCTGCAGGTCATTCACCAGGTCCCCCCGTGTGGTTCTGGGATCTTTGCTCACTGTTCTCATGATCATTTTGACCCCACGGGATGAGATCTTGCGTGGAGCCCCAGATCGAGGGAGATTATCAGTGGTCTTGTATGTCTTCCATTTTCTGATGATTGATTGATGATTTTTTCACACCAAGCTGCTTGCCTATTGTAGATTCACTCTTCCCAGTCTGGTGCAGGTCTACAATTCTTTTCCTGGTGTCCTTCGAAAGCTCTTTGGTCTTGGCCATGGCGGCGTTTGGAGTCTGACTGGTTGAGGCTGTGGACAGGTGTCTTTTATACAGATGATGAGGTCAAACAGGTGCCATTCATACAGGTAACGAGTGGGGGACAGAAAAGCTTCTTACAGAAGACGTTACAGGTCTGTGAGAGCCAGGGATTTTCCTTGTTTGAGGTGACCAAATACTTATTTTCCACCCTGATTTACGAATAAATTCTTTACAAATCCTACCATGTGAATTCATGGATTTTTTTTTCACATTCTGTCTCTCACAGTTGAAGTGTACCTCTGGTGCAAATTACTGACCTCTGTCATCATTTTAAGTGGGGGAACTTGCACAACCGGTGGCTGACTAAATACTTTTTTGCCCCACTGTACATACACATATACATATACTTACATACCAATACTTACATTCCTTTGCACAGATGTAACAGTGTTAAGGCCTGAGTGTCCTGTCAAGATATTTTATAATTGGAGCCCTTTTTTCTCGAAGGTTGGCACTTTTAGTTGTAGTTGAGCTGTTATCCGTTCCATTGTATAGACATGTGACATCATCCAAGTTCCATTTCCCATTGTTGTTTTATATGATAGGTATTATCAGACATGTCAATCAGCAGTTTCTGGTAAATCAAAGACACTTGGTTTTTCATTGTACCCGTCTTTTCAAGCAGTTTTATGAAATCGTTTTCTAACCCGATTGGTTCTCTTTTAATATTGTCCCAATTCTTATGCTTTGTAATTTAGTCCCTTAACTGGAAATATCTATAATGGTCCCCTGGAGATAAAGCATATTTGGCCCTTAGCTGGGCAAAACTTTTAAGAGCATTCTTTTCAAACAGCTGATTGACTGTAATCAATCCTTTCTCCGCCTACCTCTCAAAACTCCGATCTGACAATGATGGAAGGAGCTCGACATTTCCATTTATGGGAACAGCTCGAGACATGGTCAAATTTCCTTTTAGCATTTTTAACACTTGGTTCCAAATCTTTACAGTGTGCTTGACCCATGGGTTAGTTATTTTAATTTTTTTCTGTGATTGTGGGTTGAGAAATGGGAGACTCCGAAGGGAGATACCTGGTAATGAATACTCTTCCATAGATACCCACTGCGTTTCTGAATCATGAATAATCCAGGCAGCCATTGATTTTAATTGAGCTGCCCAGTAGTACATTCTGTAGTTTATACAAAGTAATTCTGTTTATCTTTTATTTAATTTATGTTATGATACAAGGTTCATGGAAACTCTGTGTTTTACACTTTGTTTCACTTGAGATTCATGCAATTTTAACATTTTTTTTCTGTGTCAGCATACTTGTGTTCAGGAGCGATTCTAGAATCAGAGCTTTGGGGGTGCTGAGCACCCATAGAGCTGCCCAGCCAGGCAAGATAAACTTTACTCGTCACGATGAGACTTCTTCCCTGTCTCTGTCAGTCCCTGCATCCTTAAATGTCTCCAGTTGTCCTGAGTTCCCTCTGACTGTCTCCTTGGTACATTTAAACCCCTGTTCCTCCCTGTCCTCGTTGTCTGTTGTCTTCATCTCTGTTATCAGTCATCATAATTTTACCATCTCTGTGCAAGTCTGCAAATTTCTTTATTAAATCATAAGATTCTTAAATTCATCAATTCTCTCTGTGCCTGGGTCCTCGTCACAAAACATGACATCACTGGTTTGTACATTTTAACACAATTTAATCCCACATTTGTGAAAGAAAAGCAAAACACTTTTTTTTAAAGTCTGTAACAAAACCATCAAATCTGATAAAGGTTATTTAAATGCTGCTAAAGAAGAATGGATTGGAATTTTTTATTTATTTATTTATTTAAATGTTTATTTATAAGATTTTAAGTTCAAAGTTATATAACGTCACACCAGACAAAGGACATAAGATTCAAAAACAATAACATTTAAGCACAGAAAAAAAAAAAGAAAAAACAGAAACCAAACACAACAAAAAAAGACCCCAAACAGGAAAACAGGAAAGAAAAGGAAAAAAATAAAAACAAAACAAACAAATAAATAAATAAAAATACACCAGTTAGCCAGTACAAATCAAAAGTTCAAAAGAAACACCATTGTCCAAAAAAGATGATCTTCTGTGTGAGTTTAGACAGGGCAACAGAGAGTTCATCAAGACCAGAAGATGCGGGAAACATGTCCAGGAAGGAATCAGGGTCCGGCAGAGGTGCAGTTTCACACAAACACAAAGTGCAGTCAAATGGGTTAAAGTTTATGTTAAATTCCCATTAATATGATTGAAAAAGGATGTCTGAGCGCCAATGAGGTTAGGGAGCAGCCTAGCACTGCAAGTACACCATCCGGCTCTAATTTTAAGTCATAAATCCGGTTATACATATTAAATATCTCTGCCCAGAAACTCCTGAGTGTGGGGCAAGACCAGAAAAGGTGACCAAGGGTTCCATCCATTGCTTTGCATCTGTCACACAAAGACGAAATAGACGGAAAAATGCTGCATAGCTTTGTTTTAGAAAAATGCAAACGATGAAGGACCTTGAACTGTATAAGTTGTAGTCTGGCATTAACAGTGCATTCTTTAATCTTCTTCAACCCACTGGCCCACAAAGCATCCGATATGTCTACTTCCAAGTCCTTAACCCAAGCATCCTTGATGTGGTTAGTAGGTGGTATAAGTGTAAAAAGTGTAGTAAATTGGCTGATTAGGTGTTTGGAAAGTGGGATTTTTAATCAAATAATCATAAAAGTCACTATGAGCAGGGGGCTTATCCAGATGGGTAAAAGAGTGTTTAACAAAATTCCTAATTTGTAAGTATCTAAATAAATGAGCAGAGGGGAGCATAAATTTTGATTGCAGCTGAGCAAATGAAGCAAAACAGGATTGGAATTTAAAAAAAAATAAATCCTAACCTTAATTACTGGGGGAGAATAATGAATGATGTTCATAGTGAATAAAAAGTAAACTGAGTGCATTTTTTGGACAGAGATTCACTTTTAATGTGTATGTATAATATAATACAGATTAGGGCTGGGCGATATGACCCAAAATTCATATGTCGATATTTTTTAGCTGAATGGCGATATAAGATATATATCTCGATATTTTTTTATAAAGCCATAAGGTAAGAACAAAAAGAGAGTTCTTAGTCAAAGCTGTGTCCCAGATGTCACATGGGCACTTTTACTAGAATACAGCGCAGATGTACATGAAAAAAACTACTCAAAAATAAATTATGAGCATTTATTAAATAATAATGCTCCATAAATAAAAGAAAACTATGTTGTTTTTGTGCATAACAAAGAGCTCACAATTGTGCAGTCAAAATGTAAACTAAAAGACGCAGAGCATAATAACAAAGACAGATTTCACAGCTGCTCTCTTTCCAAGTTCGTGACCGACAGCCTGGAGTTTGAAATCCGCTTCATAACCGTGTGTCTTACAGGTGCCATTTATGGTCCTTATACACACACAGTAGGGTAATATTACGTTGAAGCACAGTACGTATCACTCCGCGAGGCTCCTCAGTAGCCGTAATGCTCCGACAATCCATCAAGCGGTGCAGCACCGTAGCTTAGCAAACTCGTACTAAAACATTTTTGACAGATTGCTGAGCGTGGTGTACCACATTAAATCGGTTCGCGGTCATCAAGCACAACCAGAATTCATACATAAGGCGCGCTGTCAACTTTTGAGAAAATGAAAGGATTTCAGGCCGTGTATGGCGTTAGCGTGGTTAGCTCGTTAGCGCGGTTAGCTCGTTAGCGTGGTTAGCTAGCTAACACGTTGACGGCGTCCAGCCCCACGCACGGGGCGATGCGCAGTAACTCGCTAACGGAGATTTGCCGTGTCCATCTTGTCGCTTCCTGCAGGTGAAGCGATGGGGGAGGAGGGGGAGTTGTGTTCAGTGAAGGAGAGGGAGGCCGAGTAACGTTGCGTAAAGACAAAAGTGTACGAAAGAGAGGCAAACTTGTGGCTCCACAACTATAATTATAACGTAACATAGACTATATCGATATAAAAGATATTGTCACATCTTGTATCTTGTATAAAAATATGTCGATATTTTTTAAAAACTCGATATATCGCCCAGCCCTAATACAGATACATAAAAAATACACTCCAAAAATAGAAGAGTCCTTGAAATGTACGAATGTACAAAATACTATTAAAAAATTAGAAAAATGGAGACACCTTGGCCTCTGGTACAATGTCTACAATGTATGAAAAGATGTTTACTGCAGATACTACTATGGCTCTGCAGATTTTTTTCTTTTCTTTTAACCTATGTCGCCTCACCTTGAGGTTGGCAAATCTGTCTATCACATTTTGGAGGTCAAGTCTCTCAAGCATCTCTTTCTCAACTGACATCACAGCCAGGTGCTGGAGTCTGCTTTGACCCATGATTCTTCTCAGCCAGGTATGGAGCTGACTCAAGACACTAAATGACCTCTCACAGCTACAGCTGCTAACTGGGTTTGTTAGGGCAACCCGAATAACAGTTTTCACAGTGGGGAAGATCTGATTATCCAGAAGATTGTACAATGTTAACATATCTGGGATGGCACCAGCCTCACTCTTGAGCTTCAAAAAGTTTTTGGCAACCGTGACTTCCTCTGACTGAAGCTCAATAGTGCCAGGGTTGACAACCCAGTTTGTTTTGCAAATTCTGTATAGCAGCTTTAATATAGGGACTTAACTTCTAGATTGAATGAGTAAAATTAGTTGTTTTTTTTCTTTGCCAGTTTAACAGTTTCTGTTTTGCCTGTTAGTACTCGCTGTCTGTTTTCTTACCTGGTTCTTCCTGAACTTGTACTTTCTCCTCATGTTCCCCTCTTTCCTCTCTCCCTCTTTGGACTGACAATCATACACAGATAGTTTGTATTCAATTAGATTAAAAAAAACTATTAAGATCACTAATAAAAAAGTCCTCTCTCAGTGTACTTTCAACCAAAAGGCAAATAACCAAACCACATGTACATCTAATAAAAGATATGAATATTGAAACACTGATCCAACATTATCCTTTATTGATGGATCATTTGATCTTACACTTTTACCTGAATGTGGCTCCATTTTTTCGAAAAAACTTCCTCATATCCATTATGAACCTGGCTGTGTCTCTGTACACACACACGCACGCACGCACGCACGCGCGCGCACACACACACACACACATACACACACACACACACACACACCAGGAGTTATAAGGTTAATGGGCATCCAGTCAGTTAGCAGTTAGTACCTTGGGTTCAATACCGGCACATGCACATATGGCAAAATATGACAAAAACCAGTTTCTCTCATTACATTTCAAACAGGACAGTGGTAACAACAGTAGGCTACGGACAATTTTAAGTTTTAGATTTTAAATAGGCTGTATACATTTCAATGGGAGCAACAGGACGGTCAAATGTCGCTGAATTTACTACAGAGCAGGACGGATTGTAGAGTAGCAAACATTGTCTGAAAACACGTTTTCAACACTGCAGGTTACCTGGGTGTAATGTTTTTCAGCTAAAAAGAAACATGGTCTGACTCCTACCTAACTATATAAAGAGTAACTGAAGGTTAAATGCAGCTAATATGGCCTGTTTTAAGCCAGGCACTTACACCTCCGCTCTGCTGCGTTTCAGCCACCATCGATCTAGCAGAAAGAGCGCTAGAGCCAGAGTAGGGGAGAGGCGAGCTGGAACAAACCATTTTGGGGGGGGGGGGGGGGGGGGGGCAGGTTGGTTATCTATACCTTTGTTGTTAAAATGTTCCATCTCAATTAAGTAATGTATGCTTTTTATATTTTCAGTAGTGTGTCCCACAAACAGGGAATATTGTCAAAAAAAGTAAGAATTGTTTGGGGGTGCTTTGATTCATTCCCAAAAATGGGCTAAAATCGCCCCTGCTTGTGTCCCATTAGAAAACTAAAACAACTGAAAGTGAAATTTATGAACGTCTTGAGACAAAGAGTAAGCTTTAACACAGTGAGTCACTGAAGACCGGTGTTATTGAACCTGTAATGCAACAGAAATGAAGTATAACAAATGCTACTTCCATTTTAGTAACAGTATTGCTAGGTGGCCTTTTCTGTGGGTATTCCAAAGTTGACAGCCTTTTGGAAATGGTGGTGGGGTGTTCACATTCAATCTGATTGCAATAGTTGGACCTCCTATGTGGAAGGGATTCTCTGAAGACAAGAATTTGCACTGGTAAATACATACACTGATCAGGCATTACATTATAACCACCTGTCTGTTGTGGTGTGTATAATATTGTGTTGGTCCATTCCTGACTTTTTGAGGCATGGACTCCACTGAATGAGTGCTATAGTATCTGCACTGAGATTATAGCAACATATTCTTTAAGTCTTGTAAGTTGCAAGGTGGGGCCTACATAGTTTGGACTTGTTTGTCCACCACATCCCACAGATGCTTGATTGGAGTGAGAGCTGAGGAATTTGGAGGCCAAGTCAACACCTCCTCCTTCTGCTTTTCAAACTGTTCCTGAAACATTTTTGCTTTTCTTCATGATGCATTAGCCTACTGAAAAAGGCCACAGACGTCAGGCAATACTGCATCCATGAATCGGTGTACATGCTCTGCAACAATGCTTAGGTAGGGGGTGTGTGACAGAAGTGACATTCACAGGGATTACAGGACCCAAGGTTTCCCAGCAGAATATTTCCTAAAGCATCACATTGCCTCTGTCTGCTTGCATTCTTCCCATAGTGCATCCGGGTATGGTATGTAAAAAAAAAACATGAGGCCACACTCATTCATTGCCCATTGTTGGGGCTTTCGGCAGTGGACAGCATGGGGTCAGCATGGACACCCTGACTGGTCTCCATCTCTAGTCACATACATTCCAACAAACTATGATGTACTGTGTACACCTTTCTATCAGAACCAGCATTAACATTTTAGGCAGCTTTGAGCTAAAGTAGTTCATCTGTTGGATCTGACCACATGGGCCAGCCTTCACTCCCTCATCAATGAGCCTGACCACTGCAGAATTTTGAACCTTGTCAGACTCACTCAAATCCTTATGCGTCCCCATTTTCCTTGCTTCTAACACATAAACTTTGAGGACAAAATGTTCACCTGCTTTAATATATCCCAGCCAGTAACAGGTGCCACGATAAAGAGATAATCAGTGTTATTTATTTTACCTGTCAATGTTAGTAATGTTGCCCGATCGGTGTATAAACTTTCTTTAGCATGTTCAACTCAAAGTGACTTTCCTAGAGAGCTGGAGAGTTAAAAGTGGGTATCATGTAAGCTTTGTCATGCCATCCATTACAACATATTGTCACTGGGCAGTCAGCTGCTTTATAGGGTTTAGTAGCCTCCTACTAAAGTGTGTCTAATGAGAATAACTGACATCCTGATGTTTCATGTTTCTTTGTAGCTTAATGCGGAGATGCATCCAAATGTGTGCATGTGCACATTAGTACTAAATAGCAATAGACTGCAAGCTGTGTTAAATTGTAAGAATTTGGTGTTTTTGTGAGGTACTTGATTAAACAGAAATTCATTTTGGTCTCACTGCTGAGCAAACTACAGTGGTGGTTAAGCTCAGTCGCATTCTTATGAGTCAGTCTGATAAGCATTTTAATAGTATTTGTGTTGAGTTGTCTGCCCTATAAGTCCAAAGAGATGTTTTTTTTCATTATGTACTGTGTAGATTCAGCATGATGTTTAGGGGTATTGTCTTTTATAACTCAGTTCCTATTGAGCCACACTCACCCTGTAAATGCACTCCATGGTTCACTTGTTTTATATATCCAAAGCAATAAAATGTAGAACCAAAAAAGTCTTAGTTTATCAGTTTAGGACATTTCATTTTGTAGCTTAAAGAAAGTAATGTGTCTTATATAGGTAACGAAGTACATAAGTTTACCTCCACCAGAGCTTTGGCTATTTGAAACATGTTGATGCAAACCAGATGGTCAGCGAGCAACAGAAACCTTTCTACAGAAAGAAAGGCAGTGCAGCACCAGATGTATCATTAAAACCCTAAAATACACATACCCTAATAAACATTGCACACTATACACACACTTGCAGCCATAGTGACGCGGGTTTGTTGTGCACCTGCTGTTTTCCACACCCTGTAATAGCCTTGGTTGCTACAGGTCCAAACAGGCCTGCAATCAGAAAGACAGAGGGGGAGTTAGGGGTAGTGTCTCACTCATTTTTTCTTTGATGAATGCATTTAGTCCAAAGGCTGTGTGGACTGCACTGTAACACATTTGTCATCTTATTGCTAAAAAGGATGCAATTTAAGAAAGGATTGGAGCTCCACAGCAGTGTATTGCTTACAAGTGGTGTGCATTTGAAATGGTGCATCAAAAATCAGGGAGAGAGAGAGGCTAATCAGCTGAAGTCTATGAATATTTGGAGACATTAATAAGTTAGAGGAAAAGCTGCAAAGCTATGTATTTTTCCTCGTGCAGTTTTTACACTGAACCTGGAACGTATTCACAACACTTCACTTGTTCCATATTTTGTCATGGTACAGCCTTATTCCAATGTATTGTAAATAAATCAACCACCAGGAACCTTCATAGAGCTGGTTGCCTGGCCAATATGAGGAATCAGCATAGATGACAAGGTGGTGACAAAGCGCTCAATAATAATGGATTGGATTTATATAGACTTTTCCAGGCACCCAAAGCGCTGCTTTACAATGCCACTATTCATTCGCTCTCAAACACTGGTGGGCAGACTAGCAGAAGCGAGGCTGCCATATCACGTCATCGGCCCCTCTGTCCTTACCCAAGGACACAACCACAGAGAGCCCAGGGATCGAACCGGCGACCTTTAGGTTACAGATGCGCTTCCCAACCCCCTGAGCCACGGTCACCCTCTTATGCTAGCTACCTTTCAGAAACACAACCATTTCTGTTGCACACCACCAATCAAACGTGTATGAGTGGCAATATGGAAACTACTCCTAATGAAAAAGGTACATGAACAATGAAGCATGGTGGTGGCAGAATCATGCTGTAGGGATGTTTTTTGGCTGCAGGAATTGGGAGACTAGTCAAGGTTGAGGGAAAGATAAATACAGCTATATGTCTGTGTAGGTTCTTGGAAAGAAAGCAACCGGATTTCATTACATTTTATAAAGACAAGAGGTGAAACGTCTTTACGAAACTAAAAAAAATCCATAGCCAAGATAACAAAAGGTTTGGCTAAGAAACCACGCTGTGATTGTCCTTGAGTGGCCCAGCCTGAACCGAGACGTGAACCTGATTGAACATCTCTGGAGAAATCTGAAAACAAGCTGATGCTCCCCATTCATTATTATTGAGCTTCTCAAAAAGACTTGAGGCTGTAATTGCTACCAAAGGTGCCTCAACAAAACGCTGAGCAAAGGCTTGGTATATACATGTAATATATTTGTTTTTCATTTTTAATAAATTTGAAAGAATTTCACTTTGTCAATTTTCGGTATTGTGTGTAGAATTGTGAAGGCGAAAAAGGTGAAAAATGAATTTGATACATTTTGGAATAAGACTGTAAAATGATAAAATGTGGACCAAGTGATGTGTTGTGAATACATTCCAGATGCACTATATTATAGGCTGCTTCTTCTTAAATTATTGAAGAAGGGAACAGAAACTTAATAACTGACTGCTTGTGAACTATCCTTCCTAGGATTAGCTCCAGCAGAGCAAACTGCACCTAAAAATGCAACATGTGGATGAAAGCAGGTGTAAAATCTGAGGCTGTTTTATTAGACACAATGCGACACAGTGAGTCAGAGAGAGAGGGGAGGAAGTAATAAGACAGTGCTGTTTCTTCTGAGTAATGGATAATGAAAACACTTGATGATGGCAATGAAGAATGTAACAGTAAATTAAAATATGCATATGAGGTGACCTCAAAGAGAAGCACCAGAACAGAAGATAAAGACACCGTGGAGATGCAGACCTTTATTTATGTTCCTGATTTCCATTTCTGCATTTTTACAGTATGTGATTGCAAAATATAAGTGCATAGAATTGTATATGTATATCAAAAAGAGATTAATTATGTCTGCACTGTTTTGGTCAAAGTTAGTCTCCAGTAGATTTCTGTTCAGATTTCCTTAAGTGCCTTGTCTCCTCCCTATATAACATCTGTGTCAATGATCTTTTGTTTAGAGGCTACTATTTCCTCACATATAGATTTCAATGACTAAGGTCCTTAACTGTATACAGAATACATCATTCGACTATTGCTCACACAAGTCTGAGCTGATAAAATAATGGACAGAGGTAGATGCTGGCTCTGGGTTTGAAAGTTGAGTTGTGGGCATTGAAGCTCATCTGCTCATTCACAGCTGTATGTATGACCGAAACGGTATGGAGCTCTTTCTAGACCGGAAGCAGCAACATGGAGCTTGGTCTGGGTAGCAGCTGGATGAAGGAAAAACATCACCTTCAATAAAATTTCAAAATATATGTTGCTTGATGACAGCAGATACTTTGCTGATACACATGAGCATAGCTAGAAGCAAAGAAAATCTTGTGGGTTTGGGGGTTTTTTTATGCTTCACAGTAAAGTATTAAATATGAAGTAAAACAAAGTATTTACAAGGTGTAAAAACACCTTGTAAATACTTTCCTGCATCTTTTCCCCTGCAATCTTTGTGTGTACCACACAAATTGTGGCTGAATGTCTGAGTCCCACATCAAGCTTCAAGCAATTTATAATTCTTAGCTTTTTTTTTTGATGTATCAGAATTCACCACAAACTGTTTCTGAGAAAATGTTGGGGAACAAGAGCAAGAGCTCCTAAAACTAAAGTGACCATTCTTTGTGTTTATATGGATCTATCCTTCCTAAAAACACTCCTTAGCCTAATTGTTTAGCATCTGTCTGTGTCCTATTGTGTTGTTAATCTCCCAGGTCATTTGGATGTTTTGTTCCACCATTTGTTAGTGTGTTTTCCTCCTTGTTACCTGTTGGCGTTATGATTCCCAAGCTCTTTAAAAAAAAGCATGTGAAGCCAACATGAAAGTCATTTAAACCTAAATCCTTCCAATGGAATCGGAATCGGAAACCCAGTTGTCTCAGTCTGTGACCTCTTTCTTGGTGATTTGTAATTTTAGTTGCTAGTTTTCTGTCTCTTTCAACATAGCTTCATTTTCACTTTGTGAATTATGGGCCCATTTAGAGTGAAAAAGCTTTAGGATAGAGATACCTTGTGAGTAATAAGTTTCTTCTAATGATGCACTAGTATTGCTTGTTTGTCACAGTTGGTTTTAAAAATCAAAGATAACAATGAATAAAACATTTAACTAGAGGCAGTATCAGACAAGTAATGCTGTGCCAATTTTGAAGTTATTGTGGCTATGATAATCTTATATATACAGTCTACAGATTTCACAAGCAGCTTCTCTGTAGACAGTATTTCAAAATTAGCTCTTTATTTTTACACTTTGTTTTCCACACTTGTCAGCAGACTGGATAGCTCAATAAATGAATTACATGGTTTTAATTATTATCTCATTTGGTAATACAGTCCACTTAAAATATGGCATTTGTATTTAGTGACCTGCTTTAGACGAAGCATTTCTTGCAGCATTTCTTGCAGATAGAAAGCTAGTGGTTGTAGCAGTTTTAGTGCTGTGAGATTATATTGTGTATGTGTGTGTGAGCAGTGCCTGTATTTAAACTCTCTCCTCTCACTAATGTAAATCAAGATAGATAACACACTGTGGGAAAACAATGACTTGGAAAGAAATGGAGAGAACGAAGAGATGAGTGAGCATAAATAAGTGATGGGCTGTTGAAAGGGTGCTGTTTGTCTGTAGGGTTATCTACAGGCACTGTCCTTTAAACACACGAACACACACACACACATGCTCACAAGTAGAGGACAAGAGAGGAGGAGGCAACGGGAGAGAGAGGGAGGCACTTTGCCTTTACTGAGGCTCTTTGCCTGTCAGCACATATCTGCCTCAAAGCCTCATGAAGAGCTGGGAAGAGACTTAACTGAAGAAGGTGTGAGTGAGCTAGAGTTAATGAGAGACAAAGAGAGTGTATGTATGTAAGAGAGAGAGAGAGAGAGCGAAGGAGAGAGAGAAAGAGGGAGGGGGGCTTCACATCCTTGCTCTCTCTTAAAGACAGAGCCGGTTGTTCTCCACTCAGAGGTACCACAGGCTGAAGAGGAAAGAGCTGGAAACATTAAGCTCTGTTTCTCTTGCGCTCTCTCGCTGTTTAGCCACAGTATCTGTCTCACTCTCTCATACCTCCTCCCCCCTTTGCCTCCAGGTGATCACTCCGTTCCGTAGGCTCATCCTCTGTGCTGAGAACAGGAAAGAGATGGAGGACTGGATCAGCTCGCTCAAGTCCGTCCAGTCCAGAGAGCATTACGAGGTAAGGTCCAGTTCTACAGATTAAAGTATGTGCGTGTGTGTTTGTGGAGGGGAGGGCGGGTTTGTTTGGCAGTTTTGGGGATGGGATACATAGAAATATGGAGTTCAGATAGGGCTGCAGCACATGCATAAGCATGCCTCCACCCGCATGTTGTCACATGTTCGACACTGGGCAGAGTAACAGTAAGAAAAACTGTATTGGCACACCAAGTGTTTTTTCTCCTTATGACTTTCTAACACAGAACATACTCGGTAGATGCCTATTTGAAAGCTTTTTTTTTTCACTTCAAGCCAGTATTTCTTGAAGAATCTAGAAAACATGTTACCAGCATCAAAACTGATCGTAATTGCTCAGCGTATTCCACTGTCAACAGAATATGTTAAGAAGACTAAATCCTGGCTGTGTACTGACAGCGAGGTGATGTGGCGAGCACAGGAAGAAAGCTGTGCTGCATTTTAATGCCTTTGATTTGAGAGGGAAATCTTATATAAGACCCCATCCCTCACCCCCTTACTGCACTGCAGTGCTGCAGCAACCCCAGAGCTCACACAACACAGGGAACCCACATGTTCACACAAACACACACACACACAGACACACAAGCATGCACACTCCTGCCAATATGTCCACACAGCAGCATTCAATTGCCGTATCCTTTTATGTGACACTGTTAAAGAATGCAAGTACCCCAGTTTGTAAGCACCTGTTACAGTTGTACTTGCGAAAAACCAATTATATCCAGGACTGCGCCAACTACTGCAGATGCAACACCCACATGGGTACACTACACTGTGGCTCCACAGTAGGACCTCTCCATATACTAATGTGTAGAGGCATCCAGTTTATCTGACCTGGGTGTGTAGCTTTTTGTAAAAGTCGTCACTCTAACAACTCTAAGGAAGTGGAGGCTCTCTCTCTCCTGTGGAGGCTCTTTTCTTATACCAGGCACTTTCCTAACTAATGTTGTCATGGTGTTAGGGGAAAATGAATAATAGTTATTCTAAAAGAAAGCTAGTATACCACAAAGGAGTCGAGTATCAATTGTGTGTCAGTAAATCGATATTCAATGTTTTTTTCTTTTTGATCATGCTTACATTTGTGACATGTGTCTGCTGTTTTCACCTCTCCTTTGCCAGACAGCACAGTTTAATGTGGAACATTTCTCAGGGATGCACAACTGGTACGCCTGCTCCCATGCACGGCCCACCTTTTGCAATGTTTGTAAGGATAGTTTGTCTGGGGTCACATCTCACGGCCTCTCCTGTGAAGGTGAGTACAAATACACTCAAAGCTACACATGCTTACTATCACACGTGTGAAACTAGAAAAGGATAATTATTTCATGTATTTCACTTTAAATTTGGGGTAAGGCAACATGTTTTTGTCATCACTGGATGAAAAATCAAAAGATTTTTGGCACTAGCTTCAAGAATACATAGACTACTCAATACTCCATTTGCAGTCTGCTAGTTTCTCCTGTCCCTGTTCTCACTGTAAGTGCATCTCCTCACACAAATGATAGGTCCTGTGCAGTAGAGCTATCTAACAACAAAAAGGTGAAGTGAAATAATGTTAAGTTAGTACTGAGTTGACAGTAACACAGTGTTAGCCTAAGTGCACTAAAAGCTTCAGAAGATGGCAAGAGTGCAAACAAGAGAGAGGAGGACAGAGAGACAACGGAAAAAATTTGTCATCTACCGGTAAGCTTTTCACTCGTGCCACAAACTACTGCAGACAATGAAGAAAATTGTTGGTGTAGGAGGTATGACATCCATCCAAACTTCCAAAGAACCGCTGCACTGCAGCTAACTGCATGGCTCTCAACAGCTATGAGGTCACTAAAGACCTTGGTACTTGTTTTTGTTGTTGTTGTTTTTTGTTGTTGTTTTTTTAGGTTGCAAAAAAGGTTGCAACAATTGTCACATATGTAACACTTAAAATGTCTTAAAATGCCTTTTACTTCTCCAACACAAACACCTACACTGATTGGAGAGCTAACCGCAGCCTCACAGAGTAAACAAATATGTGACGTATGATCAAAAAGATTCCAGAACTCTGCCCATCCCAACACACCAGATGTAAATTTGGCTGCTTTTCCTCTCAGATTGACGTGGACATTCCATGTCTCGTCCTACATTTCAGTCACCATGGACTTAGGTGTAATTACAGTGATTATTAGGTCAGCTGGCAAGTATCTCCAGTTAGAGTAAAAATCCTTTTTTAACAGAAGGGAGCTCATGGTAGTTGCCCTAATATGAGCTGTTTTGTGTAAGTCACTATATCTATATCAAATAATAATGTGAGCATATGTACTAAGTAATCCCTGTGAAACTAAAGCTCAGGCTTCAGATTGCTTTTTTAAAAATGTTTTTTAACTTGTGTCTGTGTCATGTCGGTGAGAGTGGTTACTCCTAATATGGTCGTCTCGTGTGGAACAGGCAAGGAAGCTAAAACCACTTGCTTCACACAGAGGATCAACTCACATCAAGACCCAGCATAGGACAAATAAAGATAGGTTTGAATTCTGAAGCACACAAAGCTAGTCTAGTAGAGTCTAAGCATATCATGATAGAGATGGAAATGGGCACATTAAGTCTTCTTTAATGAGAATGAGGCAGGTTGAAATGATGCTGAATTATCTTGTGAAGAATTTGTTTTTAGACACATAGTGTTTTCTTACATAACTCTCTTTCCTGGCTCCTACTTCAAATAGCCACTCTTTTAAGATCAGACACCCTATAGTATTGCAACAGATGATTTTGCTTTGGAAGCAAAGCCTGTGAGTTGGCAGGTCTATAGGCACTTTGGGAAGGCTATATTGCTATTTTACGTAAGGACTGGTGAGTCACTGAAGTGAGAAAAGTCTTTTCTTGTGTCTGCCCAAGTGCAGCAGAGTGGATATACCTGAGCCAGCAAGAGTCTTTGAAATGCACTGGGTTGTGGAGCAGGATGCCCACCAAGCTCACAGCCAGCATATCAATGCATGTCACCCTGTATTCATATGCTTTTACGCCATATTGCGTGTTAGATAAGCGTTGACTTAGACTGCATTTTTTAAAAATAGCATTTCACTTGCCTCCAATTGCCCTTAACAGGGAAAAAACTGTTAAAGGATCACGAATGACACCATATCTCCTCACCTCATGTGTGAAAGAACAGAGAAGTGGGGTGTTATGAGGAAGGTGTTTGACATGGGGGGGCTGACACTATTTTTTTTTCTTTTTTGTACTTTCTTTTAGCTGGTGTAAAGTGTTATTGACAGGCAGCAGGCCATAATGAGCACCATCTGCATATCCTCTCACTCTAATTTTGCTAATGTTCCCCTGTGAGCATGTGCATGTGTAACTCAGTCCCGTGTGTGTGCCTACATGTGCGCTGGGTTTGCTGTATACGTGTGGAGGCAGTGAGAGCCTCTCCACTCAGTGCTCATTATCCTCGCATTTCCAGAGCAGAAGGCAAAAGAGAGAGACGTAGAGAGAAAGACCAAATCATTAGAGCAGTATCTAATGGTTGTTATTTGAATCGGCTTATTTTGCACCACGCATAGACAAGCAACAATAGGAAGGTGCATTAAGATTATGGGGTTTTCATTATACATCACTGAGAGAAGCCTTGCATTGGGCACAAGGTACCTACAGGCAGACATTCATGGACATTTTTTTTGGGCTAAATCACCATGAAGCAAAGTGAAAGTTACATATGGATATACAGTAATGGCATAAAAATGCTTATATGTTTATTTTAATTTTTAAAATTAGCTAGACAGCACACTACACTGGCTAGTGCCATTTTCTCACAGCGAAAAGGTCTTGGGTTTGACTAAACCAGGTAGTTGGGGCAGTTCATGGTGATGATTCATTCATGATGCATTGTGGAGTGTAAATGTTCTCCCTGTGCATGCATAAGTTTCCTCCGGTTATTTTGGCTTCCTCCCACAGTGCAAATGGACGCATATTAGGTTAACTGGTGATTCTGAATTGGCTGTAGGTGTAAATGTGATTGTTGTCTGTCTCTGTGTGTTAGCCATACAGTAGACTGGTGACCTGTCTAGGATGTATCATGCCTCTTGTCCAGTGACAGCTAGAGTAGTCTCCAGCCCCCCTGTAACTCTGAATTGGATAAGTGGTAAATATGTCTTTGTGACCAAGTCAACAAAAATTTTTTCAGTTACCATAAAAAGTACAACTTATGATTAGTAGATCGGTATAAGAGTCAGTTATAATCAGCCCAACATGTTCTGTTTATATCAAACTCCCATGCAGTCTTGAATCTCTTCCGCTAAATGTATCCCACTTTTTAACATATCAATAATTTATTTGTTTATTGTCTGCTAACGTGCAAAACGATTGTAAGTACTGAAGTAGATCCACAACCTTATTTCTTTATATTTTTTTAGGATAGCACTGTGTTGTCATCAACTCAGTAATAACTTTCACTTCACCTTTCTGAGTTAGATAACTCAGAGTGAGACAACAGAGCTCTTCGCTAAATTGTATGTGTAGACAACACTGGCTCATACACTGTGTTAGATGCTTTTTTTTATGCTTGAGTGATTCATGGGACAGTGTTAAGTGGCATAACAATCAAAACAACATTCCTCTGAAAATGGTCATGTAAAATGAGTGGACTGAAAATAAGAGAAAAAGCAGCCAATATTAAAAGAAACACTTTGAAAGACCTTCAGAAAGCCTGGAGAGCTATTATCCAAGATACATCCACCCATCCATCCAATTCCTTCCAATGATGCAATTAAGGTCATAGCTGTTCCAGCTGTCTTGCTCAAGACCACAGTTAAGGTCTCCCTTCTTGAAAGCAAAATAGAAAGAAATGAGGGGTGGTTCAAGAGTTTTGGACAATAATGCTGGAATTTGTAAATGTTTTGGCACCTGTGGCTCCGGAGGTAAATCTACAACCTGGAAAGTCAGTGGTTTGATCTCTGGTGTCCTTGGATAAGATGTTGAACCCCCAAGTTGTCCAATTTTAGTGAATGTGTGGAAGTGTGTGTGTGATAGGTACAAAGCTGTAAAAATGAATGTCTGTCAATGGACAAATGTGGCAAATGTAGTGTCAAAGTCTTTTGAGTCCTCAGTAAGAGTAGAAAATTTGCGGTAAATTATTCAATTTACTGCACAAATAAACTATGTCATAACTTTTGTGATAACACAGGGCTTTATCTAGCTTTGACATAGCCGTACCATTCAGGTGTGCATGTTACAACAGTTGTTACTGTGTTCACACATCTTTAGCACAGAGTTGGAGTGGTTAGCACCTGCTGATTGGCTAGGGAATTTTACTGTAAGGAACTTATCTGCAGGGACATGCTCCACCCTGACAACCATAGCTGGATAAGCACTGAAGATTAAAAAGATTTCAAAGACATTTAGCTATAAAAGGGCATTGTTTTAACCAAATTGTTGCATTTTTTAAAATGTGATGTTTGGCACACATTATTTAAATGTGTGCTAAGCATGCCTACATGTTCCTGTATGTTCTGCAGAATGGCTAATTCATTGGATTTATTTCAAAATACTTTCATTGTCAGCAGCTACAGTGAGAATGGGAGGATCACCCATGAGAATATGAGAACCAGTATGTGAGAATGGGAGAGAGTGGGAGACAAGAAAATAGAGAGGCTATCATAGAAGGCAGTCTTTATTAAACTTTGAGGGCACCCTGCCAAACAGTTTCACAGCAATCAGCGTGGCTTAAATTTCCCTTCGATTTCCTGCACAGGACAGTCAGTGGGGATTGATTTGTGCTACCTACCCATAAACACACACACAAACCGTAAAAGCAGTTTGCCTTTCCGTCTGTATTTCACTCTCACACAAACACTCACAGTCTGAGACAATGTTTTCTTCTAGTCTGGTTTGTATGACGGCTCTGTGTATGGACACTAACAGGCAGTGGTATTATGTCCTGAGAATTCTCTCAACGTCCTACTAATGCTCTCTAACAGCATTTAGTGGTAGACGCGATTGAAACATTGATTTTGCTCCCGGATATGACTTTGGCTCAGTTTGTAGTGTATCTGTATGGCATGCTTAATGATGCGGTTTTGCGTGTTTAGAGAGAGAGAGGACAACAAGGTGGGGTAGCTGGAAGCAAAGCTTCCCATATCACAGACATTATTCATGAGTCTGCTAAGTGCCTCATCTTTACAGGAGAAAAAGTCGAGAGCAGTCTGTGCCACTGTACTGTTTCTTAAGAAACATTTATGTTGTATTTACACTTCACTCTTCATTCCTGTTCAAAGCAGCCAGCATTAAACACATTCAAGTACATGCTTCTGCTTCTCATTTATATGGACTAAAGCTTGATGGACTGGATGTTAAAGTTGTACAATGACTTTGTCAGCACTGATCATCTTTAGTAAAAATGATGTAAGATCCCTCCATCACCACACCTACTTGTAGCTCTGTGTTTACACTGATCAAGTAACAAAAATCTTACCAGGCTTAAGCCCTGTGAAGCTCCAGATCTCTCTTTGTTAAGTGAATGTCCATTCAAGGTTCCTTCTTTTTTTTTCTTTGTTTCGATCACTCTTTACCTCCTTTGACACCAGAGCAACATTTTGTTTGCCCGGTAGACCTTCCACAATCATTCCCATTGCTGAACTATGCAGCATTTGATTAACCTGGGAGAACTACCCAATCTCTCCAACAGTCTAGGAAAAAAATGCTGTCCTCTTCCAGTTTTGGTTGCTTTTTTCAGCCTTCATTTTCTTGATTTTCTGGTAGACAGTAAACGCATAGTGAAAGTAAGGTTAGCAATGTAACACTGCTAAAAATCATTGTTCTCTAACTACTACATTACTTCTTAAATCAAGAAGCGTCTGACGTTTCAGTTGAATAGTTAGGTATTTGATAGGAGGATTGATAGCACTCTAATACTCTCTTAGCTTAATTTAGCACAGGCAATGGAGACAGACAACACCTAGCATGACTCTGTTGCAAACTACCTCTCAAATGGAGGTAGTCAAGTTCATGAGTTGAATAGTTTGGTCGCTAATATGGCTCACGATGAACAGTGTTTTCAGAACTTTTTTGAGAATTTACGCACACAGTAGGCCTCTCATTTGGACTAATTTATTAAAACACTGGGTGTGTCTGTTTCTGAGGTCTTCATTTGTGTTTTCAGTCAAGAAAAATAATTCATATTATGTTGCTGCCATTTTTTTTTTGTTCCTGTGCAATATTTTGGCAGATGTGCAATTTCCATCCCTATCCTTAACAACCATAGCCCTTCCACCCTATTATTATTTATTGTATTTTATTACGATGCCCTTGTACACCCCCCACAATGCTTCCTGCAACCCAAACAACGTGTATATAGTGTACATAGTATTCTTATATTGTTTCTCTTTCTTTTCTTGTATATTGTTTTCTTTACTTTCGCACCTTTGTGGTCTTGCTACCTAATTTGACTGTGCAAGCAAGTGTTCAATGACAATAAAAGTTCTGAGTTCTAAAAATTTAATCAAATTAGAAAAAAATGACAATTCAATTCAAACTGAATTGATCTTAAATTGACTAGAAATACATGGTTTATTTCTTTAAAGTCTTTGGAGGAAGATTATCTGGATCACTGTTTGATTCATAAATAACTGTCATAATCCTGAAAGTGACAGTTGAAAGGTGGAAACCATTGTCAGACTCAGGTGTGATATTTGTGTTTTACAGTGTGCAAATTCAAAGCGCACAAACGCTGTGCTGTCAGAGCCACCAACAATTGTAAATGGACCACCCTGGCCTCCATAGGGAAGGATATCATTGAGGATGAGGATGGGGTAAGTTTGTTCAAAAGCTTCTTCTTTGAAAGGCAGAAGGTTCATGTAATTTTTTAATAAGATTTTGAGCTGGTTGGGAATTTCCTCAGCCTGGTTTTCTGCAAAGAGTTTCTAAAATATAATGTGGGAGTCAATATAGAAAACTCTCCTAGTTCAAGTGAACAGAAGCTGACATTATTAACCATTTTTAATTTTGTGTGTGTGTGTGTTTGTTTGAAACCTACAGATTGCAATGCCTCACCAGTGGTTGGAAGGCAACCTGCCTGTCAGTGCCAAGTGTGCTGTGTGTGATAAGACGTGTGGCAGCGTGCTGAGACTGCAGGATTGGCGCTGCCTCTGGTGCAAAGCTATGGTAAGGCATCTATCACATGCACATCGCACATAACAATAAAACCATCTGGTTAATTTTATGTAGGTTCCCTGTTGTCGTGCCAAGGCTCTGATCCAAGCATGGACAGGGGAGGTTTGGAGGTTTCCTTTTTCACTGGGCTGATCGCAGCACTTGGGCTTGTCCTGGCACTCACCACAAACTCGTGAATGATTGGAATCTGAGAAATCTGGAGAGCAAGCTGGAACAATCTGGGAACTCAACTTGTAGTCATCCTCTGGGGGCAGCTGTCAGTTACTCCAGGCTTTCTTTATTGCAGACAATAAATATCTGGTTGATGAATACAGATGAATTACAAAAGGTAATAAAAACCTTAATAACAATATCTGATGGTTTTAAGATTGTATTTTGGGAAATACAGTCCCTCTTTTTACACTTCAGAAGGACTTTACCCAAATGCTATCAGAGCCTGCAAACCAGTTTCCAGTACAAAACTCTTTTCCTTTGTTTACAAATTCTGCATATTTACCATGATCAGGTATAACCATTATGACCATGATATAGTGTTGCTCCCCATTTTGCTGCCAAAATGACACAAGGTATACATGGTGTTACGTAAATGGACTGATTCTTATATGGTGCTTTTCTACTCTCCTGGAGTACTCTATACAATACCCTGCATTCACCCATACACACAAGTACTGTTGTCTATGCTTTGTCAGTGCTTTCTAACTAACATACATTCATACGAGCAAGTGGGGGTTAGTATCTTGCCCAAGGATATTTGGCATGAAGACTGGGGGAGCCAGGAATTGAACCACCAACCTTCTGATCAGCAGATGACCTGCTTTACCTCCTGAGTCTCCAAAGGTTGATTGTGTTCATCTGGACGTAGCATTTTCAGTGGGAAAAACGTTTCGTCACTCATCCAAGTGACTTCTTCAGTCTCAGCTGCCCACTGTTTATAAGATTGAAGTGTCTTGCCCAAGGACACAACGACCGAGACTGTCCGAGCCAAGACTCGAACCGGCAACCTTCCGATTACAAGACAAACACCCAAATCTTGAGCCACGATCGTCACTCATCCAACTGAAGAAGTCACTTGGATGAGTGACGAAATGTTTCTCCCATGAAAACGCTATGTCCAGATGAACAGAATCAACCTTTGGAGATTTACTTACCTGGATGATTGAGAATGCATCAAGATCTACCTCCTGAGCTACAGCCACCCCAGGTGCACGTGTCAAAGTAACATCCACATGGAAGGCAGGACCCAAGGTTTCTCAGAAGAACTTTGCCCAAAGCCTCACGCTGCCTGGTAGCATTAACTTTTTTGACAGTTTGAGCTACAGCAACTCGTCTGTTGGATCGGAACACATGAGCCAGCCTTTGCTTCCTACGTGCATCAATGATCCTTGGCCATTTTTCCTACTTCTAACACATCAGCTTTGAGAACAAAATGTTGCTCTCTAATACATCCCAGCCACTAAAAGGTGCCATGATGAAGAGATAATCAGTGTTATTCACTTCACCTGGAAGTGGTCATAATGTTTTGACTGATTGGTGTGTATACAGATATATATATATATATGGAGTTCTATTCTTAATAGCTTTTGTAGCTTAGGTTTTGGAATTGCAAACTCAGCCCATTTTTATTTAGTTGTTGTATATTATTTGATTTCTATATATATGTATATGTATATATTGTGTACAGTTTCTAAGATTGCTGTAAATATCAGAGCATTTACAGAAAGACTTATTTTTAAATCCATTAACAGATGTTAAATCTGACATGTAGAAGACAGGCAACCTGTATCATTCAATGTGTTTCTTTTAAATTATGGAAAAATCAATAATCTTATATCTAAAATCTGCTTCGAGTTTTAATTCCCCGTATTTGGTGTTGTTCTTTTAGGTGCACACAGCCTGCATGGACTTATATCCACGCAAGTGTCCCCTAGGTCAATGCAAAGTCTCCATCATCCCCCCTACTGCTCTCAACAGCATCGACTCAGATGGTAGGCAACACACACGTGATCAGCCGTGCAAACGTGCTGACTCACTCTGAGGGTCAGAGGTTGCACCTGTAAGTAGTCATTAGTTTTCAGAGGTGAATTCATGAGCTTTTGCTCTTATTTGTTCATCTGATGACTTCTCATTGAACTTTGACCTTTTGCTCTATCGTATGAAAAGATAGTGGCAGGGAGGATGTTTCATTTTGGTTTAGTCAGCATCCACTCAGGGACACAGCCACTTTCCTTTTCTCAATACCTTCTTCTCTGAAGAAAGAAAAAAATTATAAAATTATTTTCCCCTCTGATCTTAGCACCAAACAGACCCAAAGCAAGTTTATTAAACTGCGGCATAAGTGGTTCAACCATGTATATATGACTATATGACTAGATTTTTTGGCGGTGTTAAATGAATGACAGTGTAAAATTATTTTGTTTTTTGTTAAACTGTTCTTTTCAAACCATCACTACTAAACTCTTCATTATTGTGTGTGTGCTTTATCGCTCCAACAAATGTACAAAGTTCATATATTCTGTAAAAACCCATGGATGGCAAGGAGATGAGAGCACTTTTAAAAAAAGAGCAGACCCAAAACATAAACTGTATGCAGCAGGAAATGTTTAGGTTTTATTCACAAGTTATCAACATTTATGTCTCACATTCTAATTTACTCAAGAGTGCCTCCCTTTTACATATTAAATTACTGAGACATAGAATACACAAAAATGACAAACCTTTGCTATAAATTCCCTCTTCCATTTCTTTTTATATGGAGTTCAGTATAGAGTGTTAATACAGGATCATGACAAGGTATTTGTTCCAGGACATTGCCTGTTTCTCATATAGTGAGGTGGTTAAAAATAGACCCAAGTGACAGTTTGAAACACACGTTTCTTAAAATAGATCCTCTCACAAGATGTGTGCATGTGATAAAAACCCAATTTGATAATATTACAACTGTGCAAGAGGCTTCAAAATACCCTCAGACTCTATTCATGATCTCAACATAAAGGCAGACTTTACACAGGTGTGTGTGTGTGTGTGTGTGTGTGTGTGTGTGTGTGTGTGTGTGTGTGTGTGTGTGTGTGTGTGTGTGTGATTATGTGTTTGCCAGTGCTTAAACCCGTTTTAGATGAAGATCAGCACCTGAGAGGCAGACTCAGATTAGCATGTGGGATTAGATTACTGTTGCTGAAGCCAGTGGCTGGATCTGTCTTTCTCTCTCTCACACACACACACACATACACACACACACACACAAACAGACACCTATATACAGTAAACACAGGCGAATGAGTCTGTGAAAAGCCAGCATCTGCTAATTGGTAGATGGATGGAGGAGAGACAGAGAACAGGAGGACAGAGTCCAGATAAAAGGAGGGCGAGAGTAAGATACAAGCAGAGAAAGGGAGAGGGCTAACAAAAGGGGAGATATATGCTTCGTTAGGCTCTCTCTCTGTCTCTCTCCCTCTTTCTCTTTCTTGCTCTCTTTCTGTCCTTCTCTTGCCGTCATCTCGGCACGTGCCAGGATCCCCTCTGCTCGAACACTGGCTGAAAAGAGGGGGAGTTTGGTTGTAATTGGCTGGGGGGGCTGACTGTAGCACGTGCCAGAGTATCGTGACTCCCTGCTTGTCCTTTCTCTCTCCTCCACTTTCATGTGCTCTCCCTCTGTTCATCCTTTACAGAAACAGTCACAAAGAGAGTGACCCAGAAAGGACGATAAATCAAAAGATTGTAGAGGAAGAGATTAAAGAGAATGAGAAAGATATGAAGAAGGACGAATGTGTCCATGCTGCCAGAGATGGTATTCCCATATACTTAAGGTTGAAGCCTTAATATGCGCAAAGCTTTCACCACAGAGGCAGTGTTCAGATTACAGCTGGTAGTTGCACTACCTCCCCGAGACCAGAGTATGTATATGTGTTTTGTCCTCTACTGCACAGCAAAACACGTGTTTGTGGCATGTGTTAAGCCCGTCCTATGCATTATTATGCTTGGTGTCACACACACACACACACACACACACACACACACACACACACACACACACACATAGGAGTTTGATTAGCGATGACAGAGCTGCCTCACACCTCCTGCTGCATCTAGCACTGCTGCTCAAGTTTAAGTCATAACATGGTAAGATATTTAAAACACTAAAGCATCAAGTTAAGACAGTTTTATTTAAACATTCTAGTAGCACAAATCAAAGATTTTACCTGATATTTTTTTCTTCAATCCAATTCAATTTGAATTAGATGAAAATGTTAAAAAAAACCAAACAAAAAAAGCTTGATGGATAAAGTTTTAGGATGTGTAACACACAGAGAATGCATACAGAACATTTATTGCAGCTATAAGATGATTATTCAATTCAATTCAATTCAGTTTTATTTATATGGCATTAAAAACAACAGTAACATTATATTGCTCAAAAAGGTGTCAACTGCAAAAAAATCAAGCGCTCCACTACAATGACCTCAGTTAGTGGAACAGACACCAGTCAGCTTGTGTTGACACACGGCAACACCCCTAATCTTAAAGTGCTTACAAAAATCGAACAGGTGATATATTACTTTTATAATAAGATTAGATTAGATTAGATTGGATAAAACTTTATTAATCCCTCAGGTGGGTTCCTCCGGGAAATTCAGTATAGAGTTGATATCGAGGTTGAAGCTAACCATAGACACCAAAAATGTTTTTCTTCCCAGGTTGTGAAGATGTGTTTTTTTTATTGCTGGAAAGTTGTGCATTTAAAAGTGGGCAATAAACTCAAGTGGCCATTAGAGGAAATCCCGTTTATAGACCTGGCATAGAACTGAGCAAAAAAGATTGATTAGCCAGATCTGCTATGTGACTCCTTCTCCACTTTGGACACTCTATACACAAAAAAATTTCAATTAAAACAGCAATAAAACAGTAATTTAGGTTCTTTTTCCATGTAAATTTCACTGCTTCCAGTCTGGTGAAACAGAGCCATGTTGACTTTTGTTGTTCTTACTGCTGCCATGACTCCTCAGGCTTCTGGAAGGCCACCTGTCCCCCGTCATGTGCCAGTCCCCTCCTGGTCTTTGTCAACTCCAAAAGTGGCGACAACCAGGGAGTGAAGTTCCTACGGCGCTTCAAGCAACTTCTGAACCCAGCTCAAGTCTTTGACCTGGTCAACGGTGGGCCACACCTTGGGTGAGGAAAACACTTGCAAACAAATCTGCTGTAAATATCCATAAATATCAAAGTGCACCAGTTTTGTTATTAGGCTTTAGTTGAAAGCTGATCCTGCAGAATATGTACATGAGTGGCTTTGTTGTGTTTTTTCCAGTTTGCGCCTGTTTCAGAAGTTTGACAACTTCCGAATCTTGGTGTGCGGAGGTGATGGCAGCGTGGGATGGGTCCTCTCAGAGATCGACAAACTCAATCTACACAAACAAGTAGTGCACAGTAACATAAGCGTTATTTTAACAATGACAATGAAAACACTATTAGGATTTGTTTCTCTTTTACTGAAAATGAATGATAATCACAAACTATCATAAACATATTGGATAGAAAGTCTTTTTAAACAGGTTTTATACAGCTTTCCAGAACAAGTACACAGACGATAACTTGTCTTTGGCCAGTGTTCCAATTGCGCTTTTTGCCTTTGCTCTGAGCAAGCTCACATAAAGATACAAAGTCATTCCACACGCACAGGCAGGAGACAGGAATGTACAGACAAACAGCTCATTTTGAGTATAGCAGACACTGATGCCAAATAAACCCTGTGCCTGCCTTTCAGTGCCAGCTGGGGGTGTTGCCCTTGGGCACCGGCAATGATCTGGCGCGAGTGCTTGGCTGGGGCCCGTCATGTGACGATGACGCCCAGCTGCCTCAGATTCTGGAGAAGCTAGAGAGGGCCAGCACCAAGATGTTGGACCGCTGGAGCATCATGACCTACGAGATTAAGATCCCACCCAAACACAGCTGCCCTACCACGCCTGAGGGAGCTGATGACTGCCAGGTACTCACAGGAGCTGACAGATATTCACACGCATCAGTAGACCCAATAAAAGCCAGCAGGGGATTCCAGACAGACAGACGTGGGGAGGAGGTAGTTGCAGGGAATAGCACCTGACATTTTGAATTCATGTTCACCTTGCCTCCAGTTTAAACATGGGCAAATAAGCATTTTAGCACTTATACCTTATTAACTGTTGTGCCTATAAGATTGCGTTTAACAGTTGTTTTCTGAATAGAAATAAACAGTTTCATTGTTTTCTCAACAGTTTCACATTTCAACCTATGAAGACTCAGTAGCTACTCACCTCACAAAGATCCTCAACTCTGAGCAGCACTCTGTGGTCATCTCCTCTGCCAAGTAAGTGTTTATAACACCGCCGTTACCCAGAATAAGAAGTCTAAAATCAACCCAAACAGCAATCTAATCAACTACAGGCTAAAAACTATGATGTGCATGTCGTGGTGATATTGCATTGTAATTGCTGCAGCATTATTGCAGCTGCTCCAGCAATCACACTAATAATTCTGACATTTTTAAATATGTGAGCAGTCCACTTGGGGACACATTTGTCAAAAGTACATTTAAGCAACTGTTCTTGTATTGATTTTGTCCTAGTCACAAATAACCAATGTACCCCTCCGTTCACATAAGTAATGAACCTTTTGTTTTTGGCTGGAATAAAAATGTATTTATAAAGCACAACTCTACAACAATAGTTTTCTTAAGGTGGTTTTTTCTATAGTAAGAAAGAACCGCTATGAGCAGCAGTTGGCAACAGTGGGAAGCAAGAACATCCTTTTAACAGGCTCAGGGAGGGGCAGCCATGTGCCAGATTCTAGAATAAAGAACAAAGAGGAGAACAGAGCGATGAAGCTATGCCAAAAATTTACTTTTGTGAAAAATAAATTATTATTATTTCCATATAGTGAAAATAGTAAATGAAGTATGTAAAAAGATACAAAAAAATAAGGTAAATAATTAGTTTTTCTCAGATTACATTATGTCAGGAAGAACTTGTGTTTTCTCCCCGTTTCTTAGAATTCTGTGTGAGACAGTGAAGGATTTTGTTGCCAAAGTGGGGAAGGCGTATGAGAAAAGCACTGAGAATGCTGAGGAGTGCGACTCTATGTCTCTCAAAGTAAGCCTCAAAAACAATGCAGTAAACATCCATTATCTGCTTGTGCTGAAAGCCAACTCCATATATATTAAATTTCTGCTAATTCACTGTCCTGTGAATGCTGCTGCAGCACTCCATCTGGTCCTTAAGTGTCTCTTCCTCTGTGCCCTCCAGTGTGCCATCCTCAATGAGAAACTGGACTCCCTCCTCCAGACCCTCAACACAGAGTGCCAAGCTCTACCTCCGCTCCCCCTCTCCACTCCACCTATTGTAGAGGAGGAACAGGAGGAGGAGGAAGAGGAGGAGGAGGAGGCCAGTGAAGAGAGCCTGACAGAGCTGAAGGAGAAACTGGAGGAGGAGGAGACGGAGAAAGGAGTGGCAGGAGGTTCTCCGCACCAGCTGTTCAAAAGCAGGGAGCAGTTGATGCTCAGGGCCGACAGTCTGAAGAAAGCGGTTCGACAGGTCATAGAACAGGCAGAGAGAGGTACGTGTAGTGAGCTACAGGATAAGGATTCTGCCTCGTGATGATGAATGGAATTATCAAAATGTTTTTGAAACAAAAACATGCGGTTATTACATGCAACTTATTGTGTTATGGCCAACCCATTTATGCCCTGTTTAGTGGTTGATGAGCAGAATGCCCATACGGAGGACCCAGAGCTTCCATCCCCTCTGGAGAAGGACAGCGAGGACGAGAACAGAGACAGTGAGAAAGATGAGGACACTAAGGAACTGGAAGCAGTGTCATGTAAGTGTTTCTGCTGCTTTTTGGCCTGTTCCCCTTCTACATTTGCGAGGTACTTCCAACCATTCACTTACTTGGCCCGCTATATTTCATAAAAGGCTAGTTCCAAAGAACTTAACCTGCCCAGCTTTGCATGTCCACTGTGCAGATCTTCCAGCTTGCATTGTTCTTGTAGCTGACACATATTGTTTTTGGGTTGAATTAAAAAAATAAGTCAGCAGTGGTCGGTGTAAAAACATGTTTCCTCACTCTTTTCTCTACTGAGAGAAGGAAACACAGCTATCTCTATAATTTAGGCAAGTTTAAGAACAACAAAGATGCCTTAAAGGCATAGATTTTTGTACACATGATTTTAATGTTGCCACCTTGTGGGTATTGCAGTCATTGCACCACAGTGGACCAGAGACATAGCTAATGGGAAAAAAAAGCTTGCTGACGCAAATCAAGTTTCCTGTCATAAATAAACTCAGGGATTAGTGCTAAATTTGCTTGGAGCATCTTTTCCTCCTGTGATATTCCATCTCTTACATCAGGCTGAGCTGCTTAGGTCCTAATCTTCAGACTGTGGCAACTTCTTTAATAATAAATCAGTGTACCTGTTGAAAGTACACAGGCAGGCCGGCTGTTTGAACATGCAGGTTACTGTGAAATGTCCACTGCGCTTCTTTGTGAGTGTGTGGATGGGCCACAGGATATGTTATTGTCTTAGGGGCAGAAGTTCTTCCTGTTTATCATTGGGCTGCTTCCTTCCTTCCACACATTTTCCAAGTATTAGAAGACTAGGAGGTATCAGTCAAACCCTCTGCTTTGTGTCCTGTCCTTGTTTCCGTCTTTCGTCCTGTTTCTCCTTCCTGACCAGGAAGCACTCGGAGGAAGTAGAGCAGAAGAGATTGCTGCCCATGGTCTGGTTCAAATATAGCTATCAGTAATTGTCAGCCTTCTAACCAATTGCTCTTGAAGTCATACAATGAATGCAAAAATAATGTCAAATCCAGGATGCAACACCAGAATAAACCCTGAGCAACCAGTCTTTCAAAGTAAACGTGTGTAATTTTACTGTATGTAAAAGTAATCATGTTGTTAGACAGTGGAACTCACTCACAAGCAATGTGTTTTGATTCATCAGTATATTCTTACCTGAAATTAAATTCGATGTAGAGAAGACAAAATATTAACTGGAAATTTGTTGGCCAAAGCCTCAACTTGTTCAGACAGTCCTTGTACAGATCACAGGTAGTGTGTGCAAGGTAGGAAAAAAAATGACCATTGCATACCTTTGATGAATTGATGTTGATTTTGTGTATGTTCTTCATTTATGAGCAAGGTATGAGGAAGGTAATAACATTGTTAGCCACATCTTGGTGAATGAGGCCCATTGTGAGTACTGTCTATTGGACACAAAGACCCCAAATGTTATTATTTGTACCTGCACCCAGCCTCACTGTATAAATATTATATTCCTAAAATTGCATTAATTGATGCATAGAAAAATTCCCATTTTTTGTTCATATGTGGATGCATGATGCATGTCTATGGATGTGCATCTCTGTGTTAATAAGTACCCTCCGACACAGCTGAAGTGCATTTTGTTTTGCTTTATACTTTCCATCATATCTGTCCCTAAATTCAAAGTAAGTTTTTCTCTCCTTGGCCTAGCTGCTAAGAGTCCTTGTTCTCCAACGGAGCGGAGAGTGAGCCGTAGCACCCAGTCCTATAGCTCCTTCACCATCACACCCTTCACCACCAGCAAGGAGAATCTCCCTGTACTCAACACACGCATCATCTGCCCGGGTAAACACACATAAACAGGCACCAAACTCATCACATTGGCTCAACAAGGGCACAATCAGTCAGGCATTGCAGTTCAGCATTGTGTGACACAGACGATGTGTGTTTGTGTGTATGTGCAGGTTTGCGAGCAGGTCTGGCTGCCTCTATTGCTGGCAGCTCTATCATTAGCAAGATGCTGCTGGCTAACATCGACCCTTTCGGGGCCACATCATTCATCGACCCTGACCTGGACTCTCTGTAAGAGCCATGTCTTTTTCTAATGCCTTCTTCCATCTTTGTCACTGTGATGTTGTTTGTTGGTCACATTCTACACTGTTGCTCTAACTACCTTTTTTGTGTGTGCTTTTTTGTGTGTGCGTTTGTGTTCACTATTTGTTCATCCAGAGAGGGCTATATGGAGAAGTGTGTTATGAACAACTACTTTGGCATTGGCTTGGACGCAAAGATCTCGCTGGAGTTTAACAACAAGCGAGAGGAGCATCCAGAGAAATGCAGGTGAGTCTCATTTCCAATGAACACAGCATATTTGTGTGTTTTTTTATAATTTCATTTTATTTGCTTTGTTTATACATAAACAAGTACATGAACTTTTGAACAGTCCTAAGCTGGCAGCGTTGGAGCAAATCTGCCTCTTTTGATAACTAAAGTTACTTACCAGTCAAGTATTCTCATTTTTTCAGTCTGTATGTCAGTTTTTCTATTTTCAGGACCTCATCAAACACAATCACCAACTGTCTAGAACTGAGTGTTGCAGTCCTTAGCCAGTTTTGAGTTATAATTCTATGTATTGAATTATAATTCCCTCCATTTCAGTGATTGTGTTGCAGGTGATGTGTTGTCCACGTATTTGTGTGTTTTAAAGTTGAAGTGACACAACAGTCTTTTTCCGCGCACCGCCTCTGCACCTTCCCCACACAGGAGTCGCACCAAGAATATGATGTGGTACGGTGTTCTGGGCACTAAGGAGCTGCTGCAAAGAACCTACAAGAACCTGGAGCAGAAGGTCCAGCTGGAGGTGAGACATGGAGAAAATCAGGCATTTAAGTCTTTGGATTAAAAAAGAAACGACAAAAATTTTAATTGAAAACACTGCATGTTACACACTCGCATTTCACCAGCGCTTAAATCTTTATAATCACTTAAATTACCCATGGCAGAATAAGGAACACGTGCTGACAAAAAATAGAGTTCACCTCTCCTTTTACTCACAATGATTTTTTTTTATTTAAAAAAAAAAAGTTAATAAAAAAACAGTTTTAATATTAAAAAAATTATATTGTTTGTTATTATGTAAAAACATTTAGAGAATAACGGTCCTTAATAATATGCCCTTAAAAGAATTCCATGATTATGTGTATATTTGAACAAACTCCAGGTTTCTTAGGCAGTGACGATGTTGGTCTGGTAAGAGTAAAAACGACCCTGTTCTGTGAGATTGCTTATTTACACAGCCAGAAAACTGATAATGTGTAATAAAAAAAACACAATTTTTTTGTGTCAGTTTTTCAATGAAATAGTTCTGAAAGCTCAGTAAAGACAGAAGAAAAAATGTGGTTAAATGTTTAAAGAACCAGCAAACAGCCTTAATTTAGACATATAGAGTATATGTTCTCTTCTCTTTTGCTTTACTGGTCCAACTTAACTTTGTTATTTTGTGTCTTTCCCAGTGTGATGGACAGTACATCCCACTGCCCAGCCTTCAAGGCATAGCAGTGTTGAACATTCCTAGCTACGCAGGCGGAACCAACTTCTGGGGCGGCACCAAGGAGGATGATGTAAGTACATTTACTGTTCTCAAGTTGTTCACTCTAATAAAACTGCTCTCTGTGTGATGTTCCATCCTACTTGACATGGCCCTGGTAGGAAACTCAGATCATCTTTGAGGGATGAAAACAGGTGTGTTTTCCGTTCTGCTTGGAGCTTTTTTCTTTTTGTCTTTTGTCTTCTTTTTCTTTTTGTCTTCTTTTTGTCTTCTCTGATATTACCTAAAGAATGACAGTGTGGACGCCTGTTTGACATGACCCCGATAGCCTGGATGTGCAGGGGGAGGGATGGCTAGAGAGACATCTCTGCTTGTATGTTTAAGGCTCAGAGCACACTGGCTGAGGGATTAGAGTGTCAGTTTGCACACACTGCAGAGGGCTCACTCAGGGGTGTGTGTGGGGGGGCACACACACATATACAGCAATGTGCATTGGGTGTTATGTAACTGTTTTTGCTGGAAAGGAGGAAGCAGAAACAGAGAGAGTATATACACGACTGCACAAACACAGAGACAGATTATCATCAGAGTTTTGCCTTTGTTTGGAATAAATCATTCATTTTGACACGTGGGAGTGAATATAGTTTTTTTATACATATACATATATATGGAGAGAGAGAGAGAGAGAGAGAGAGAGAGAGAGAGAGAGGAGATAATATACATCTTAGTAATTGTAAAAGCTAATAATAAAATGACCGATCCTGCTAAAACACAGATCAGTGCCCTCCCACTGGCTGTGTCCATCTAGTGGCTGGTGCCCCACAAGACAACTGAGAGGCTCACCTTTTCAGCAGTTTCTGAGTTGTTGTTTTTTTGTTTGTTTGTTTTAGTAGTACAAATATGTGTAAAAGAAAATTCAGGAATAAATTTGACAATTTTTCATTTTTATTTATTTATTTATTTATTTTTACAACATACACATATGATCTACTCCGCAAAATCTTGGGGTCCCTTGGATATTAAGTCTATTATTTTATGTTATATATAAGTGATGGATCAAAAATGTTGTCAAAACAATCAGATTTCTACATTAGATCTACAGAGGCCTGTTTCAGCACCCCTCACTGCTGTGTCGCATTATGTTACCTTATATCGTACTAATGATCATTAGGCTTGGGATCTCTTTGTCTAGTTATGTTAGCACTGCTGACAGCAGTCATGTTCACTTAATCAGTCTGTCTAGTTGAGTTTCTGAAACTCATCAGAGGTTTCTATTTTAAGGAATAAAGTTATTTTGTTATTTTAAGAAGTTGTGCGTGTATTATTGTCTTCACAAGTCCGCACTATCTCTCACTGTAATAAAAAACCTGTTTCTCAAACTAAAGTCTGACGCTGAATTCATGTTCAAGTCTGCAAGCTAGAACATGAATTCATTGTCAGTGAGTTTCAGAAAAGAAGCCTCTTTCTTTGGCCTTTTTCAGGCGTCATTCAAACCTACACAGACGCTTAACCGACTAAATGAATTACTTCTTTCATCAGCATAACAGTTGTCAGCAGTGCTAACATGATTGAAAATACTTTTCTAATAATCTTTCAGCCTATAAATTGAATGTGCAGCTAACACGGTGTTCCACAGGAGCATGGGTGTGATAGTGTCTGAAAATGGGCCCCTATGGCAGTATGCTGCCTTTTGCACATGGCTCTGTGGACCTTCTTTACAGGTTGGGTTGCTTCATTTTGTAAACACTGTGAATAGGTTTAGAGGTTTCATAGGGCAATTTTGGAAATCTACTTAATTTTCTCATTTTAAGGAAACGGTAAAATACAACTATACAACAATCCAGCTCAATGTTGGCAAAATTCGTAACCCTCTCCAGCAATATCTGTATTATATTTAATCAACATTTGAATTTTGAATCTCATGTCTCAAAGCTCATCCATTGCTTTCTTTGTTTCATCTCTCAGTCTTTATCCCATTTTCAGCTGCTACAGGGAATAACGAGTAGGGTGCTAAAACATGCTGGCTTCTGGTGAAATTCTGAATTAATTTTAAAATGTTATTTTTAACATGAGGCCCTTTGATTTGGGTGTCACAGCCGGGATGACTGGTGTGTTTGTGGAGCGGACCCTAAAGCAGACAAGGGAGAGACGGAACTGAATCTTTAACAAAAAACAAGCCGTTTATTTTGTGCTGAAGTTAAAAATGGAAAACAAGGCAAAATACTGGAACAAACTGAACTGGGAACAACTAAATTACTATGATAACTAAAACAAGAAACTGAACACGTACATGCAAAACATGAACATGAAAAAAACCTGAGCAATCGAAAGAAAACTCTGACCAGACATGACCTGACATGGAAACAACAGACAACCCAACAAAGAACAGAAGAAGACAGAGGACTTAAATACACAGAAGGGTGATGAGAGAAGTGGAAACACCTGGGGAAACACAGCTGACACAAATGAACCTGACGCCACAGGGAACACAAGACACTTCAAAGTAAAACAGGAAACATAATAGAATGTAGACAACACAACACAAGCTTGACAACTTAAGCACACAGACATTTACACATGACAGAGGACTGGAAAAGACTCATAAATCAGGAGACATAGAAGAACCATAAACTAGACTGGAACTCAACTAAACCATCCATCCATCCATTTTCTTCCGCTTATCCGGGGCCAGGTCGCGGGGTCAGCAGCCCAAGCAGAGAAGCCCAGACCTCCCTCTCCCCAGCCACCTCCTCCAGCTTATCCAGGAGAACACCAAGGCGTTCCCAGGCCAGCCGAGCGATATAATCCCCCAGCGTGTCCTGGGCCGCCTCCCAGTGGGACATACCCGGAAAACCTCGCCTTGTCAGATGCACGAACCACCTCAACTGGCTCCTTTCGATGTGGAGGAGCAGCGGCTCTACTCTGAGCCCCTCCCGAATGTTGTCTGGGGGCTTTTGCCCCCTGGTCGGGTCTCCCATGGCAAATTGGTCCTGGGTGAGGTACCAGACAAAGAGCGATTCAGAAAACCCCTATGAAAAGACCATCGAGGGAACAGTTCACCCTGCCCGGGATAGGGTTACCGGGGCCCCGCCCTGGAGCCAGGCCCGGCGAGGGTGCCCAAGGGCGAGCGTCTGGCGGCCAGGTCTTAGTCCATGGGGCTCGGCCAGGCACAGCCCGAAAAAGGGACATGGGCCCATCTTCCTGCAGGCCCACCACCTGCAGGTGGCACCGTAGGGGTCGAGTGCAATGTGAGCCGGGCGGAGGTCCTGGCGGATTGATTCCCGGCTACCAAGACCGGCAATTGGGACATGGAATGTTAACTAAACCCTAACTAATAATAATACCAGACCTGAACATTATCTCATTAGTCATCAAAAATACAAAATAACTCAACTACACCCTAAACTAAGAAAAACACACAAATCTAACATAGGAAATCAACAGTACTAAATAAACTCGAGATGCTGGGTCACAGACAAACTGACCAGGCCCCTGATACTGGGTCTTTAACTGTCCCTTATTTTAAAACCAGAGGCTGGATGTAGCTCATAAACCTCCTCAGGTTGGCTGAGTCTATAGTTTGTTTTAAAGGGCTGCTGAAAACTAATTTTTGAAGCTTTTCTTTTGTTTATGTTTATGTGGAATATTTACATAAATTTGAAATAGCGGCAACTGTATCCTTTTAGGATCCTTCCAGCTACATTACATTGACATAGATTTCATTATTGCCATAATGTTTTTATGCAGATATTCTGTGCTCCATCTTTCGATGACAAGATCCTGGAAGTGGTTGCTGTTTTTGGGAGCATGCAAATGGCTGTGTCCAGAGTCATCAAATTGCAACACCACCGCATAGCACAGGTGAGCAGATGCGTTAAAACCATATGAAGTGCAAATTCATATCTGTGTCTGTACACTGTGTGATTCTAATCCAAGCGTCTTCCTCAATCAGTGTCGAACTGTGAAGATTACGATCCTGGGTGACGAGGGGGTTCCCATTCAGGTGGATGGTGAGGCCTGGATCCAACCGCCTGGAGTCATCAAGATCCAGCACAAGAACAGAGCACAGATGCTCACCAGAGACCGGGTGAGGAAGGGTGCTGCTGTTGCTGAGTGAAAAGCAATTTGTGTAGATATATATATATCAGGGGTCGGCAAGCCACAGTTGGCACGCGAAGGTTTAACGGATGGCACGACCATAGCTGGACTGGCCATAGCTGGACTGGCCATCGGGCATACCAGGCATTTGCTCGGTGGGCCGGTGATTTATTTTTGTAACGGTATAAACAATGAAAGGTGGTGGATTGGCCAGATGCTGGTCGGTGTGTAAAAATAACTCAGTTGTTGGTGGTGGCTATGGTGGAGCTTCCACAGATTCAGTAAAATTAACAAGTGGTGGAGGCCAGCAGGTGGATGAGAGAGAGGGGAGGCAGGAGGAGGAGAGACCCGAGGCAGCCGCCGGTCCAAGTGTCAGGTGAACTGAACTTCAGGTAAGAAGTTATGACCTGCAGTCTATCTGGGTCAGATATAAACCAAGTTTAGGTGGAGTTTATTTTCGTTGTGCTGACTTTTTACAGTCAGTTACAATAACTCGTACTGCGTACTAGCTAGCATGACGGAGTTTCTATACAGCTGGGTGGGTGCTATGATGTTACTGATGTTGAACTTTATTTTATTCATAAGGTTAGTTAGTAGAGCTGCCAACCGTCCCGTACAAACGGAATCGTCCCGCATTCAGAGAAATTATTACGCGTTTCGTGTTGAGCTGAGAAGGGACGCAGTTTGTCGAAGGATGGAAAAAGACACAAAGGTGGATTTATTCTGTCGTTACGCTGCACAGCTGTCTCTTCTTCTCTCATTCTCTCCCCCGCTCTCTCCTGTTGCTACTTTAATCATGAAACTGATCAATGATCAGCTGATCGGCTTTTCTCTCTTGTTTATCGCCCACTTTGTGCCAGAAAGAGGAAACCGCCGGATGTCGCGCACAACAGCAGCACGTTTAAGCTTGATCAGCTGTTGTTAGAATTTATTTAATATTAATTTCTAGTATCAGCTGAGGTTTGCTGGAGCCACAGCTGTAAAGCTGCTGGTCATGATATCAGTTTGGATATGTGGTGAGAGGGAAACATGAAGATGAAACCAGGAGATGTCCTTACTGAATCATCAGAGCTGAACAGGTAATGGAGAAACAGGTTTACCTTTTAGGTGACATGAATGAGTTGAAGGGAAGTTATGAACTGTTTCTGAGAGACAAATAACACCAGGATACTTTCTGTGTAGCTGACAGCTGGTAACTGAGCAGGGGCGGGTCTAGCAAAGTTTTTCCAGGGGGACCAGGTGGGGCATTAACAGGGAAAGGGGGGCACAGAGAAATACTTTCTTATTCTCATTTAAAATGTCTGGCTGTTATTAAATAATTATCTGAAGCTTACAACCAAAGTTTTTATCTGACATAAAATGTATAGAAATCATACTGTGGCATGAATAAGGCACAGCGGGTCCAGGGATCAGTGTTTTGAGCCATTTTATTTAATATTTGCATCACACCACACACCATAATACAACACACACCTGAGTCCCCGTGTTTTAACCTGGCGGGCGTGATTGCGGATGCAGTGCAGGTGCGTCCGCCCTCCCTGCACGCCACCGCAGACCACGCCCCACCACACACCCCCATCGCCCGATTGAGGCCGGGGAGTCATACGGCCGAACCTACCCCACCGGTTCCCAACCTGGGAACAGAGCAGTCCCTTGCGGAGGCCGCCCACACCTCAAATGGTGGCGAGGCTTGTCCGGGGGTCGGCCACGCCTCCAGCAGCAGCGGCGAAACTGGTCCGGAGGCCGGCTACCTGGCAAGCCGGCACGACCCCGCCGGCCCCGGGAGGGGCTCACTACCGGGCGCATCTGACGCTCCGGGGCCGCTCGATCCTCGACCTCGGGCCCAGGTCGCGCAGGCTCCCCTGGCACGAGGACCGCCATCTCCCCTCCCGGTTTCTCCACCTCTTCCGGCTGGAGCGGCTCGGCCACCGCTGGCGGGAGCGGGAGCGGCTCGGCCACCGCTGGCGGGAGCGGCTCGGCCACCGCGGGCGGGAGCGGGAGCGGGAGCGGCTCGTCCACCGCCTGGCGGCGGAGCTGTTCCCCCTCCTCCGGCAGGCGCAGATCCCCGCGTGCCTTGTCTGCCACGTCCGGCTGCTGAGGTGCCTCACGCGGCTCCTCCACCGCTTCACTGTCCTCGCGACACACCTGTGGGGGTGGCGGCCAGGCCCAGAGCAGCGCCGCCAGCTCCCCAATCCATTCCAGGTGGGGCTCGGAGTGGTCCTGCAGCTCTGCCTGCTAGCGACGCACCTCCGCCGCCTGCTCCCGCTGGGCAGCCGCCATTTCGGCCACCCTCTGGGCCAGCTCCTCCACTCCCTGGCTCCGACAAGAACCCGCTGTGCCGCCTCCTGGGTTTCGGCACCACTGTGGCATGAATAAGGCACGGCGGGTCCAGGGATCAGTGTTTTGAGCCATTTTATTTAATATTTGCATCACACCACACACCATAATACAACACACACCTGAGTCCCCCTGTTTTAACGTGGCGGGCGTGATTGCGGATGCAGTGCAGGTGTGTCCGCCCTCCCTGCACGCCACCGCAGACCACGCCCCACCACACATGCATATACCAACAAGACTGTACATCACTGTGACAACAGCGTTTGTTTTCATTCCAAGGCTTTATGACTTTAATACCTGGTGGGCCGGTCTTTAGTCAAAATGCCCGGGCTGTTTTTTTGTCCCAGTCCAGCCCTCAGCACGACATGCAGTGAATTAATCTGAGAAGGTGCATCAAAAAATAAATGGCCGTTCCAGCGGTGCACATCGCAAATCAGCTCACAGCCTGGTTCTGCCGGAGGATTCTTCCTGTTAAAAGAGAGTTTTTCCTTCCCACCGTTGCCAAAGTGCTGCTCATAGGGGGTCATATGATTGTTGGGTTTTTCTCTGTATTTATGAAGCGCCTTGAGGCGACTTTTGTTGTGATTTGGCGCTATATAAATAAAATTTAATTTAATTTAATTTAATTAATTGGCTAAAAATAACTTAGCCTAGTGGTCAGAGGGACGTTGTTAGCTTTCCATATTCCGACACTTCAAAAGCTTCAGGAGCTGTCCGCTCAGCACAGCATCAGCACCACGGAAATACACGGATACTTCCGTAGACTCGAGACACAATGCATTTTTGGGACTTTCAGGAGTATGGACCAATGTTTTATTTTCTGATCAAACCAGAAATCTTTAATGAGCAGCTAGATTTGTCTCGCATTAACTGGCTGAGTTAATGCCAGTTAATGCAACATCGAAGCAGCTGGAATCCACAGCTGTGCATTTTCACCTGCTGGACAGCACTACCTGACAAGTTTAACTGTCTTCAGAACATTGCACAGGGCTTATTGACAGTATTTGGCTCTACATATCTGTGTGAGCAGATTTTCTCTCACATGAGTGTCCTCAGGTAGCTGTCTGAATACTGGACACTCGGACACCTCTGTCTCTGAGTGGGAGACCAGAGATCACATTCACATGTGTGTCTCTGTATTAACAAACATGCCATATTGGCTTAGTTTATTTTTCCTTATCATTGTTTTGAGGAGACCATAAATAGCATTTGTATTTTCTGTTGTACAGTCCATTTGCTATTATGGAGTTCTTGTTATGGATAAAAAAGTGTCTTTTTTTGTTTCAAAATAGCTGATAACTATTCGCTGATAGCTGCCAACATCCGCAAACAAATATAATTCTTTAAATTGGTTCTATATAGTGTGTAACTGTTCATATAGAGCGTTATTAAATTTATTGCTAATGCAATCATATGGCACACTGACTTCTGAGGAAATTTTAAATGGCACTCACCATCAGAAAGGTTGCCTACCCCTGATATATATATATATGTATATACTTATCTGTGTTTTCTTCAAAATTTCCCCGCAGGCTTTTGAGAACACACTGAAGTCATGGGAAGACAAGCTCAAGTATGATAAGCCTCCTTTGCGACCTCACCTCTACCCTCAGCAGTCTGTGGATCTAGCCACAGAGGAGGAGGCAGGCCTGGTGCAGATGTGTGCCCGGGCTGCAGAAGAGCTCATTACAAGGTAAACTTGAATTGATGTGAATATCAGGTATCAGTCGCCGTGTGCACAGGCTTTGTTACCTTGAACTAAGCTCACTGACTGCGCTCTGTCTAATCACAGGATATGTGAGGCTGCAAAGACAAACGGGCTCTTAGAGCAGGAACTGGCTCACGCTGTTAATGCTGCATCACACGCCATCAACAAAACACACCCGAAGTTCCCCGAGGTGAGCTAGGTTTAGCCTTATTTTTGAGACATTGACATTGTCTTGAAAAAGTCTTTTACAACTCACTGTTGCATCCTTAAAACTGCCATTTAAAATAATTAATTCTTGTAAAATAAAAATGACTTTTTCTTGCCATTAGAGGTCACTGAAGTCAAAGCTTACATTTAAGATGTACCACTTATTGTTTTAAGGAGACTAATGAGCACTGTTCCAGGTGCAATTTCTTGCTCTTGAGATATTTGAATCTTTAAAAGCTAGGCACTGTGTTTCAGACAAATCTTTTAAAATGTGGTATTGTCTGCCATATTTCAAAATGACAAAGAAAGGGAAAGTACCTGAGTCCAGTTTACAGCATCCACAGTTTTAGTTGAACTGCTGCTAAAAGTTAAGCTAAGTTTATTTCTTCATTGGCCATTAATATAATAATAAAAGCGCCCTTTAAGTAATTACTATATGTGGCAATGTGTGAATTTCCTCCATTGTTAATTGATGTTTTAAGGGTTGTTTAACTTGTTCTGATTAAGCACTTACTTTACCCCATATTAAACCCCTGAAGAGAGGCTAAGCTACTAAAATAGTATCTAGAACTGTGTGAAATATGTGCACTCTGCTTCTGTTTTTCATGGTGTGTAACATTAAATTCTTGTAACATTTTTCTCCCTTTTACAGAGCCTTACTCGGAACACAGCCATTGAGGTGGCCAGCACTATGAAGGCACTCCACAATGAGACCGAGTCTCTTCTGTTGGGCCGAGTCTCTCTGGTGAGTTATCATGGCTGAAATAGATTGTTTCAATCCTACTTTCTTTTTATATGTTTATGAAACAAAGACTTGAAGGCAGTGTACTTTAAAACTAGAATCTTTCTAATGGTGAAAGAATCTTGGTGGAGGGGATCACAGACAGAAGTCTTGTTATGGAAAACAGCCCCTGGCTCACTTGCTTTGTGCCCTTTGTAAATACTTTCCTGATCAGTTTATAGTTTAAGTCACCAGTTTCTGGTCTTGCTGAATACAACATGATGTTGTTTTTGTAAGTTATGGTGTCCACTGGAGCCAAGAAAGTCAAGTGGGCTATGCTTTAAGGCAGACCTGTTTTGTGATGAATTAGTCACTGGTCCTCTTAGGGTGCTGTGTAAAATATATACCTAGATCCATCTCTCGCTCATCACATCTGGCATAGGGGGAACGCAAGAATGCTTAGTCTGAGACTTCATAACAGGATTTTGCCATTTGCTGCTACATCCATCTTGTATTTACAGTCTGTGGTTTTATTATAACTTGGGGTCCTGATGTTAAGGTTGCATTATGGTGTGTTAAATTCACCTTGTTCTCTGTCATTCTTACAGCAACTGGACCCACCAGAGGAGGAGCAGCTGTCCAGCGCTCTGCAGAGCGTGGAGCTGGAACTTGGGAAACTGGGAGAAATCCCCTGGCTTTACCACATCCTGCAGCCCAATGATGAGGAGGTAAGCAGCCTCAGTAAATATGCGTTTGCATGCACATGCTCCATTGTGTGTGGTATCTTTGTAAAATAGAAGACATTAGGTACATTGTGTACTCCTGCAACTCAAAGCTAAAAGTGAACACTATGGAGTTATCTGCAATAACAGTGCCTTCAAATATGGTCACATTGTCACTGAAAGTACAGATATGAGCTTCAAATCTAACACACAAATCATTGTGCTGTTCTTGTCCATCCCTAATATTCTGACAGGGAAAATTATGTGGAAAATAATAATAAAAACTCAGAACAACAAAAGCTAATTGGAGGCTGTCAGTAAGTGAAACAAATTTGGAGGTGTCCATTAGAGCTAGGGTTTATGGTGACGTTAGCTTCCTAATAGAAGTATCTGCTGATGTGTACCATATAAGAATGAAATCTCAGAAGAGTTGCAATCAAAAACTGTTGATTTAAATGATCAAAGGGGTTATGAGTTAAGACCAGGAGGCAAACTATCAATAAAAAATGTATTACTGTGATAGCTCTCCTTAGAAGTGGTTGTCCAATTAATATAATTTCAAAAACACAATGCAGAATATTTGGAAAGACAGAAATACCTCTTCACACCAGTGGAGTGCCACTGATTCTGCCTTAGTGCTGCCAGAGAACCACCCCATAATTTAATCAAAGTGAACATTAGTAACATTACTAATAGCAGTTTGACAAAGACGAAAGGGAAAAAAAAAGATCCTGGTTTACAGAGTATTTTTACTCAATCACCGAACGTCTTACTGTGGTCGTTCATGTATTTACCGATATCACTAGTTCAGCCTTTGGATCCAATGATTTTGTAATGATTTTGTGGTGGAAATGTTTGTATATCAGTCTGCCACCGGCAAATACAGCCATAGAGGTCAGATCAGAGCACCCTCAATAAAGAAGGTGAAGTTTGACTACTTTGGATCAGCTGAAGGGATGTAGCGGGAGGAATGCTCTGTTGTGATTGGTTGTTCAGGTTACAATTACTTCAGGTTTTGATTATTAGAGCTGGACCAGATGACAGATGTGATCAAGTCTAGCTTCATACTTTCACAACAGCTCCAGAAAGACTGAAGAAAAGGGTTCTTTGCTTTAAAGTTTGACAACCAATTAAATCACAGGATTTACTTTCCCACCAGGACTGAAAGATAATAATAGTTTGTTATCGGCTTAAGCATAGTGTGCATACATATTAATACTTGTGGCTTAGATGACTGACTGACCAGTTACTGACCAGCTAAATCCAAAGTGTTCACACAGCTGTCTTGCAGCTGTCCTGTATGTCTTCAGTGTAGCATGGCTTCAGGTAACGGGAGAGTCGAGTAGCTAAATAAAAGGCTATAGGTTGACTGTGCTTATGTACCAGGATCACTCTCTGGGTTACGGCAAGAGGAACAGTCGCAGCAGCATGTTTCGCATAGTGCCCAAGTTCAAGAAGGAGAAGGCCACCAAGAAGACAAGCCCTCAATCAGGTAGGGCTGTGTCCACTTTTCCTCAGTACTGAGCAAACTGGAAAAACTCAGGATAAGGAACCAGTAAGTCCCTCCCATCTGCCATGGGAGGGACTTACTTACCAGCTGCCTTATTTGTATTTACACTGTATAATTGTTTCCACCTCTTATTAAAAAGGATGATAACAATAAAATCATAGTAATTTTTGATTTGTTAATCATAACTTGAAATTAGTTGAATTGAAAGGGTACAGATGTTATTTCACTTGCTATTCACTTGCTAATGGCAAGCAAGATGTTTAGCTGGAAGTGGTACTATACTTTATTCTTCAGTAATGTAAAGCTGACCACTGCTCCATCACACACACAAGAACAGCTTGTTTCTGCCCAGAGTCATCACGGTTACCTTTCATGATGGTTATCTTGCCCCTCACTCCTGTTGTTTTTGAAGCCCATGCATAAACGTTGTACTCCATTGTTGTCCCCTAGTAGAAACACAAAGAATGTGTGTTTGAATGTGTTTGAGGTGTTAACATCCCACACCCTGACCATCAACTTGCACCCCATACTCCCCTCTTTTCATGCTCTTATCCAGCTGTCAGTATGTTTTCAGAAGGTACAAAGTCGGGAGAAGAACAAGTCTGTGCACCAAGGACACATGTGCAGAGATGGAAGAGTTCATATGAACACAAAAAAGAAAAACTGAGTAGAAAAGGCAATATAGGATTTGTAGATGAGGAGACAGTGAGATTACAATGTTGCTGTGTACAAATAAGTATACTGAGAAGCCCTTCCTTTTATCTGGGGCATGTTCCTGGGTAGTTGAGCTGTATTTCCTGCAGATTGCACAGGCTTCCGCCTCTCTTTACCTCCTACTTTTCTCTGTGTGCGCTGATATTGGTCAATGATGTGCATGCTCCCAGCCTGCCGTGAACGCCATTGGTCACTGCCTTGTTCTGACCAACCTTTGGCCTCTGTCCCACTCCTTCCTCATCTACCAGCTGCCGTCATTGTTCTTTCTCCTCCCTTCTTCTCTCTCTCCCCTTCCACCCCTCCATCTCTCTCTTCAATGATTTACCACAATCTGTGTCCATTGGTGAGGTTGTGTGTGTGTGTTTGAAGACACATTCACAGAGTATATGGGGTTAAAAGAAGTGAGAGTGTGACAGTTTGTGGAATGTGGCAGTGCGTTTGCATACCCGTGAGGCACTCTGAGCCTGTCTCTGCTCTGCTCTGTGTGTGCATTTTTGTGCGTGTGTGTGTGTGTGTGTGTGTGTGCGTGTACAGTGGAAAGATGGGGCACAGAGGAGGTGGGCATCTGGCTGGAACAGCTGAGTCTGGGGGAGTACAGAGACACCTTCATCCGACACGACATCCGAGGCTCAGAGCTGCTGCACCTGGAGAGGAGGGACCTGAAGGTACTCTCTCACTCACACACACATATACACACGCACACACACACACACTGGTACCCACTTGTTGTCACATCTCAGTGAATCTGTGTGAACCCCCTCCTCCAATCCAAAATCAACTCTTTCTCTCTGTACCCTCTTGGTGTGCTGCGTTTCTTTCGCTCTGTTAGATGTCTCCCTGTTTTTGCCACCTCTCGTGCTGCGCTGCATCGCTCTGCTTGGCTTTTACCGTCTGATCGTGGCTTGTTGAAAAAGACTTGCTGTAACCCACTAACATTGTATACCTGCTGAAAAGGGGGGGAAGCCTTCAGGTCAAGGAGGGGCTCGGTGTAGATAGACCAAACTGAGTTAGGCTTAGGGCAAAAGTGAGAAAAAAATGAATGCATATAGTGGCAGTCTTGAAAAAACTGTGTTGCAACATGAACGTGGAGCGAACAAAGGGAGCAGAAACATAGCCTTTCTAGGAACTGTTCGAAAGCTTGTGCAGTCTCTACTGTCTTCAGTCGTATGCATATAAACACTTGTCAAACAAAACAGCTTGCAGTTTCAGATTATACTGTCAACATGTATATCAGAACATGAGGACTAGGACATTCTACTTTAAAACAATCTGTCAAAAAAAGTCAAAAGCACATTCTTTACTGTGTAACGTAAGTTAGAACATGACTGTGGTTTTTGATGGTATTTTCATAATACACTGTAATGAAGTGTATAAGACGACTCGTAATAATAATAATAATGTTGATCTGGGTTGTGTAATATCCACTGAACCTTCAGGTAACAATCTTAAAATAGAAGGACACTGGAAGCCAAGCACGGGTGCACAAGAAGACAAACTTGAAGTTATTATGAACCACATTTAAATCAAGTATGGACTTGAATAACTTTGATTTGACCTTTCAGTGACTCTTTTCTCTACACAGAGAGGTGGACCTAAACCAATAGCATCAAAATACCACCCACATCATATCAGGTCAAGGTTTAAGGTTATTTTCCTTTGATTTCTCGACCATCTCTTTACACATGTTAAGCTGAAACACTGGTAAGCAACAACTGTGTATCTTTAGATATCCTATAATAATTGGTTGATATTTGCACTGATGATATATCTGTGATAAGTTGGTATTGCCAAGTAAAATCAATCCACCTGTTCGATTTGTTAAAAATATCAGTACAAGAAAATTGAATACCATTGTTTATGCAAACACACACAAGATACCCAGGTACACATTTGTATGGCAATATACTTGTGTTCGTTCTATATCTGTGCCCCTCATTTCATTGTCTTACAATTTATCACTCAGTCATACTGTGGCTAGCTGTCTATGTTGCTTGGTAGTTTATATTTGAATGGATAAAAGTACAGATTCAGTGACTAATATATATTGTTTATTGATATACATTGATTGTTTTGAGTCATTTAAAGGCCAACCGACTCTGATTCCTTTGTCTTAAATACATATTTGCTCGTTGTTTGAGCCTCCAAGTCTGAGGCCATGGAAGAGGATGGAGTGCCGACTCTGGGTCAGGGAGGAGTCACCGTCCCACAGTTTAAGCATCTCAGGTTCTTGTTCACAAGTGAGGGGAGAGTGGAGCTGGAGACTGATAGATGTATTGGTGCCACGTCTGCAGTAATGCAACGCTGTACCAGTTTGTTGTGGTGAAGAGAGAGCTGAACGTATAAGCAAAACTGTCAGTTTGCTTGTTGATTGTCTTCCCCAGCTTCCCCTATGGCCATGAGCTCTGGGTAGTGACAAGGCTTTTCTGGGAAGAGCCCCTAGGGGCAGACCCTAGAGAGCTGCCCCCCCCCACCCCCCCACCCCCCAAAAGCTGGAGGAGTTGCCTGGAGTTCCAAAGAATGCATCGATGGTTAGAAAACATAACAAGTTGCCAGTGCTTGTGTCCAATGCACAAAGTTGCATCTAATAAGATCTGAAAAGACAAGGTTTAATTTTGTAGCTAATAAGCTAACAATAGTACTAGTGCTATTAAGCTAGCTTTGTGAGCATACTGAAACTAATGTGATTATGATATTTATTTGGATTTTAGGTTTTCACTAGTTGACTTTAGGTTTTAAATGAACATAGTTACCGGGGAATTTGAACAGTCAAACATGAACTGAACATCTGAGGGTTGGATCTTTATGAAAATCTGAAGACACTGGAGGCAACTTCTTTATTAAAAGCTATCCACCTTTTTTTATTTGGTTACTCTATATTGTATCATTACAGACAATATTAATGTAATATGATGTATTGAAGCGGTTGTGCTTAGTGATAGATACTGGCAATTGAGAGCTCATTTTCTCAGAGACTTTTCTAAAATCAGTTTTCCTCTCCCTTCAATAAGAGGGATTTAAGTCTGTATTATACAGTCTATGGCTGCCAAAGCAATAGATCATTTTCGCAGAAGGTGCTGACCAAAACCAGAGCAAAAAATATGGCAAGTTAACCATCGAACCATTTTCACAGTCTTAGTTTGGTACATTAGTATCTATTCATTAACACATTGCTCATAATGTCAGTGGAAATTTATATTCAGTTTACATTTTTCTGCAAATGATAACTATATATATCATAATTTATCTCAAATGTGACATGAATGGCAGCCCACCTTATAGCTTTTAGTAGCTTCTAAAGAAAATTTGATTAAATATATATTTCTGTGGACATGATTTGCCTAAATATTCCTAAGATATATTTGTTAGATCACTATGAAATGTTTTAATTATTAATATTTTATAGTTTTGACACTATTAATACTGATTTCTCCCATTATAGATTATGAAGCAACCTGGTGTGTAGCCTTTAAAAGTTTGATTTCTAGTGCTGTTCATACCAGACTGTTTATATCACCAACTCGACATTTTTTAAAATTGGTGTGAAATTTCTCTCAGTGTGTTTTTAATTGCTGTCTTTGTTGGCCCTCAGGATCTGGGGATATCGAAAGTGGGTCATATGAAGAGAATTCTCCAGGGAACTAAAGACCTGGCCAAGGCCTCCATGATTGACCTCTAACCCAGGAGCAAACGCTACCAGAAAGGGGAAACGTGCATTCCTCCTGACATTAGTGGAAGTGTTTGGGAGCACCATAGGCAGTGGCGGAAGAGATATGTATTGAAGGAGAGATGGATATTTGATCCCTCTGCTGAGAAAGTCTGTGTGATGTTGTGATCAAGATACATGTGCGTGTGTTTGTTTGTTCTTTGGTGCCAAAATGACAATCGAGAACGCTGATGGAAGTCACACACACAAAAAAGCCATTTCTTATTTAATAACCATTCATAGCACATAATCAGGTATGCAACTAACCTTACTGTTGACAGCTTGTTGTCTGAGTTGTGATAACAAACTAGTAGCAAAACTAAGACTTCCATAGGTGTGGGGTTCTGCTTCAGTTGAGTCTGTGTAAAAAATGTATTTGCTGGCTCTCTGCCTCACATTACAGAGGTGCACATGCAGAACAGAATAATCTGGACCATGCAGGTGGTTGTCTGGAAGCTTTGTTTGAAAACAGTGGGATACTGTTGCATGCTATGCTTGCTCAACCTTAGATGTGTTTAATTGCATGATTAGTGTCTTGATTTTTTTTGTGTGTGTGCGTGTGTGTGTGGGTGTGTGTGTCTGTGTGTGTGTGCAAAATGACACTTGAACAAGTTTTACATAACTTAAGTATTATAATGCCATTTGTTACTACTGAAAACATCATTTTTGGTCTAAATCCAACTTTTTATTCTAGCTTTAAATTATTTTGTTTGCATGATAATGACATGTTTAAAAGGTTTCTGTCGAGTGCCATATTTTGAGTCATTTCGTGTAAGACGTGCTTTAATGGTAGACATCGTAAGAAATTTTTAAACAAGCTATCGATGAGTTATGATTATATGAAATTAATAAGTTGACACGTTCTCTGTGGATGTGAAAAATTCGTACCAAAGTGAATGTCGAAGAAATCATCAGACAGTTTTGTCTTTATTTAATAAGCCAGTAGGTTTTAAGTCTTAATTTCATTTAAGGTGGGAAAAAGCTGTATTAGTCAGGAAGAGAGTAAATCTGTTGGTCAAACGCCAACCACCTATACTATAGGGTTGTAGAGATTTTTTTAAAGGAATTCTTAAACAGGCACTTTCTACTTCTTGCTTCATGCAAGTGCAAATCCTCATATCATTGCATAGAGTTAACAGTTCACCTCAACTTTTTACCTTTTGGCAACTTAATACAGTATTTAACACTATTGAGGAGTTAGATATGAGTTTTGAATAGAGCAGTTGATCTGCAGTCTGCTTAACATTGTTCAAGTGCAGCTTTTTCCTTTTTTTTTCTCCTTCAAATTCCAAGTGAGACTTTGCTAGAATGCTACTTCTACTTGTTAGTTTCATTTAAGACTGGTGGCATTACAGGGTATATTTCTATATGTGATGCTAAGTTTGTATATAATTATGCACTGTATATACAGTAAACCAGTGTATGCAAACAATGTTTGTAAGTGTAATCTGATGCATTTGTAGACATGGCATGCATTGTCGACAGCCCACACATTTGATTGTGTACATTACACCATACCAGTTGTTGTTGATTTTGTTCTAATCTCTTGTACATGATGATGCTGTTGTATTCTAATGATGGTGCAATATTTTAATCTCTTGTTTTGATACTGTCTCTGAAACTTTCCAAACATGATGTTCCTCGGTGGGTAAAAAAAAAAAAAAAAACACCACAGAAAAACCTTGTAAACGTTCTTTTGTACTCTTCCTCGAGGTTTGAGGATTTTCAAAGTTAGACCCAGAGACAGACGGACAGCTTTTTACTCCAGATTTCTTCCAGGGGTTCAGTAGTTTATAGTTTTGCTCCTTTGTGCTTCCAAGATGATACACTAAAGTAGGACTGTGCCAGCGAATGGGAGGGATTAGGCAGGCATGACTGTTGTGTTCACTTCATGTATCCTGTTGTAATGTGTGCATTCAAGTGTGTGTACTACAACAGTGGCATATTGTACCTTAGTACAGTTGTATACTTTTCATTGCCAGCTAATTGTACAGTATAATTGAAAATTTTGCCACACCCATAGACTAATATGCCACCCTAGCAGAATGTGAACGAAACTTCGGAATTGTGTGTTCCCTCCACCAGGGGGCAATCTATCACATCTCACACCTCTACAGGCCCGGATTACACCATTAAACTGCATTATCTTCCAGCTCCTTATGCTGACAATCAGGTGCTCATTGGCATAAAGTTACAGTCCAATTTGAGTTTTTATCATTCAGTGTTCATAAAACTACAAATTTGTCAGACCTTCTCATCTTTTTAGTCTCATATGCCTTTTATCCATTAAATAGATGAGACTATTTAATGACAGTTAGCCTTTTGTAAACCAGAATCCTTTGTTATAGGAGCCTTTCTGTTAGTATGTGCTTTATACAGTGCTAGGGTGCTCTACACTGCTTCTTTGCTGCAGCGCTCTTGAAGTTTGGCCTCACATCCATGTACTCTCATCACGCCAGTCACCAAACGCAAGTTGTGAATGATGCTGTTGCAGTTCATGAGCTGTGTCTGTCTGCATTAATGGCGTCTGCATGTCCAGGGTGTCTGCCAGGTTCTGTTGATCTGAAGCATTTTGGCCCCAGGCTCCAGCTTGACCTTGCCATATACAGTGGAAGTTGCCACCTTTCTCCCTTGCTGTGTTTTCCAGTGGTCTGTAAATAATGCTGCAAACTGCCTGGTTTTCAAAAACCAATGAAACCCATGCAAGGATCTCTAAAAGACGGATTTAACACTTGGTGTGGTTATCGAAGCGTTGGGAGAAAAGTGAGTTTCATTTGTTTACATTATGTTTACAATGGCACAGTTTTACTTTTTAAGAAGATATATGTAGGTATAGACAATATTTGCATATTTATTGCCTAAGGTTAAATGATATGATGTGTATTGTGTTTTCACATTTGGAATATAATGTTACAGTTGTCACCTGTATTACTATCTGGATGATTTTGCTAAAGTAGTTGATCATTTTTATGACTACTAAGTGACTGTTTTCTGTGCCTTTTTATGGTTAGAATGCATGGTTAACTATTTATTACAATTTGGAGTCACTGAGATGTGTATTTTTGTATTCTGAATAAATAAATGGTTCAGCTTTTGTTGTACATTTTTAAGGTGCCTTGAAACAGGCTACCTATTCATATCTTTCTTCTTCAATAAAATCGGATACATATGCAATCTGACAGGCTCTTCTTTTTTCATTGACACTTTAAACAAAAGGATTGTGTCTTATATTTTCAAAATATGTCGAGAAAATGGAACATGTTAGTGCCATTCTACCTCATTTAATGCAACACAGCCCTTTTTAAATGGGGTGGCACGAAGGTGGTGACCAGAAAATATATATCAGCCATTAATTTTTCTTAGACAAGAACAACAAAACATACTCAAATTTCCTAAATAAACTGGCTGGTTTGTTTACTCTTTTATGCTCTCTCTGCTTTGATCAGCTTGTTTGTTGTTTTTGTGGCATTCCAAACAGGTGTTTTGCCAATGGGAACGTTTCAAAGTGCCCCCTGGTGGGCAAACTATGCATTGTTAACACTCATAACTTTTTAATTTTTCAAATGTATTTTTCGACATTCGTACATGGCACCAGATACACTGGTACATGTCTGCTGATAATACTATTCAGCTTAAATCAGTCAATTTCTCAACAATAGAAGAAAAAACTGACTGAAGTTTTTAGTCCAGTCTGAAACCTGAACATTTATCTCAAATGGATTACTTGCACATACACTACACTCATTATTTGAAACGTTGGTTGCTTTTAACAGGAGCATCCAACACTGGAACATTATACAGGTGTGCCACAGAAAATTTAAAAGGGGTAAATTTGAATATATCCAGGCACTTTACATACAAACAACAATGCCTACAAAGACATTTTCTATTTTCATTTTGATAATTGTGACCTGCAGTACAGAAAATAAAGCAAATAAAATTATATCAATCATATCAGAGTTTGAATAAATTACTGTTCAAATAGTATGACTACAATACATCTCTTATTGTAGGTCAGTACACACAACCACAGTCATGGGGAAGACAAGTTGTGGTTATCCAGATGATCATCAACAGGGCTGCAGAACATCATTGCTAAAAAAAAGTTGGCTGTTTGCAGAGAGCTGTATTAATTAATTTTCATCGTTGGAGGTGAAAAGTGTGGTAGTAAAAGGCGCACAAGCAACAGGGATGACCAGGAGTAAAACCTTCGGTTGTTACATTCCTAATATCAAGCCCCTCCCCTAAACTGGAGACATTATAAGCATCTTTCCTGGGCTAAGAAAAAAAAGAACCACACTGCTGCACTGTGGTCCACTTTTCAGATGAAAGTAAATGTTGCATTTCATTTAGAAATCAGCATCCAAGAGTCAGGAAGGAAAGAGGAACAGTGGAGAATGTTTGAAGTCCAGTGTGAAGTTTCCACATGCTAATTTGGGGGGTCAGCAGCTGTTATTGCTGCTTTTGGTCCAAAGTCAGTGCTGCTGTTTACCAGGAAGGGAACTTCATGATGCTATCTACTGACAAGCTTCATGGAGACGTCCATTTCTTTTTCCAGCAGAATTTAGCTCCTGCCCACAGTTCCTAAACTACTACTTAATGGTTTGCAAACCATGTTACTGTTGTGCTCTGACCCGACCTGTGTGTGATAGATGACAAACACAGATGAGTTGATGTTTGCTATCAAAGCAACCTTAGCTTGAGATGATGATGACTGTAGCAACAGGTTAGCAGGTCTGTTTGCTGTAAGCCTACACTATCTCAACATAACACAGCCGGTGGGCCTAGAATTCCACCTGTTAACACCCCAAACCTTTCCAAGTGAAGCAAATTTTTGCTAATATGTTTTGGGAATTTACACTTTACAGTTTCTCTGTTGTGCTGTGAGATTAATCACTTGTGTCAAACAAACGAATAGCTACATTGTGACTTCAGACTTTTGTGGCATTTAGAGAGCTATTTTATTCAACCAGACCCCCGAGCATTTCCTTCCGCATCCACTCTTATGATTAGACTTTTCTTTACGGAGATATTCTCTCTTTGTAGTATTGCTGTAGCTCACTTCTACTTTTCTGCTTAAAATTCCTCCTGATATTTATTTTTATCCCAAGAAGCTAAAACCAACAGAAAGACTGTCCAGCTATATTATTGGTGTTGATGTTCACATGATAAGTAAAGGTATCCAGAACGATGAAGGGTGGGTGGTCAAACAAGAAGGCAATATATATCTATGCCAGGTATATGTCAAAATCGGTTTGGTATGATGATGCATTTTATTGTTATTGTTGTTGTTTTTAAATAATACTCAGTGTATGTGTGTGTGCGCGCGCCTGTGTTTTCATTGTTCTGTCTTCAGTGGCAGCGTGACACTTATCTTTTTTTTTCGGTGTGCGATTGATTATGCCTCATTCTTGTTTTCATGGGAAGAACGGCAGCACGCAGTAGATGGGGATTTCGAGTCAGGTTTAGGAGCTGTCTAAATTAATCTGTAATTTGCCTGAACTCCTCCCGGTGACTTTTGGGAAGAATTGACATAGTTATGGTATTCAATAACAGAGGTCCTAAACACTGCTGTGCTCAGTGTGACTTGAAAGTTCATGTTTTCATTTTGTGGTCGGAAGAGTTCCAAACGAGTGAATCGTTTACGAATCGCGCATCAAACACAGCGGCTACCGTCTGCGCTGCTGGAGTCCGACACTGAGCGAAGAGGTAAAAATGACTTACTAATGGCAACTGCGACGTATATGCTAAACGAAAAATGACCACAAACTGCTGCCGGTTTATCTGGATGTGTCGTAGCGCTATCGTTAGCTTGGTGGCTAGGTGCTAGCTGGCGACGTTAAGGTGACAACAGACCGAGCGGACCGCGGCCTGGTTCTGCTGCTAGCATAGTGATTGACAGCCTGTCAACTAACAAAGAGGTTTATTTTGCTGTGGTCGACAGTCTTTTTAAGTGTGCCCAAGGTTTGTTGTGTACTCTGTATGTCTATGTATAATGTGCCTTTGCTAGCTAGCTAGTTGGGCGTTTGTGTGTTCTGGCCATGATTTCACAGAGCCTGAGTAGTCGTGAATCAGCCTCAGCATCCACGGTGTGTGGCTCTTCTGCGGCCTGCTGCTGCGGCGGGTACCAGCCCCGCGAACTGTAAATTAGCCAGCTTTCTTCCTCCAAAGCACCCCAATGCTTTTTTACGTCTATTAAAAATCTAGCAGTGTTTACCGGCATTTATTCATCCATAAAGACGACAAGCATGCAGTGTTCAGGGGGAGTTGTCAATGCCAACAAGTCATGTTATGCGAAATCTTTACATGTAAATGGTTCGAATAGCAGTTAACATACAGATCAAGTTATCCTTTTGTTGCACAGAAATTTTACATAGAAAATGGCAAATGTGTTATTTTGTCTATAAAATAACACATTTGCACGTGTTATTTCGGAACATCACAGTGATGGCTATTAAAGGAAAGGCCACTGGAACTGAACATTTGCATTGTGCTGTTCCAAAATGTTTTTAAAAAGTCGAGTCCTGACCTAAAACCAACATCGAAACTGAAATAATTAGTGAAAGTTGTGAGAATTATTGAGTTGATGCTTATATAAACTGCATTGTCATATGATTAGCTGTACAGTAGGGCTGTAATTAAATAGTTGTTTTCGTCCTACCCTTTTCTTCTTCTCGTTCCATCAATGTATTTGTGTTTTGCACCACATAAAAAGCACAAGTGCAACATTCCTCAGAACAACACTAAAAAAACAACTGCATTTCATTTAGATGAAATGAAGTATGTTGAACAACACTGTGAGCAAAAGATGAATAGGTTATTGAGGTAATGATGAGCCTAAAGCTGTGCAACATTAAGGCTTAATACTTTGACCTGTTTTGTCTACCAATCAAAAAGTAGCTCATTGTGAATAAATTCAATTTGCTGCTCTCCCATTGCAGTATATAAACCTTAATTTCTCTTCCTGCTAGAAGTGGGATAAATACCCCCCCACCCCCCCCCCCCCCCCCCCCCCCCCCCCCCCCCCACACACACACACACACACACACACACACCTGTTTTGTCCTTCTGTGGTCAGAGTTCCACATATTTCTTCTGCAGCTGCCATGTCTGAAACGTACTGGCCTCCACGTGATTGTCTTTTTGCAATAATGACAGATATTGGAGAACAAAAAGTCAGTTTATCTCTAACCATAGTGGTACCTGTGCCTCAGTAGAAGCTGGTGTCAGATCTCACAGTGAGCTGTGAGTTTTCTTCTCTCCCTGTCTCTGTTTATCCACCCTTCCAGCCACCCACACTCACCCTCAGAATTTGGCCCACATCAGATCCCAACCAAACAAGATGTTGGACCACATATAGACTACATAGCCCTCCACAGGTTGGCTTTGTTTTTGGTTTTTTTTCCCCTGCCACCCATTTTAGATCATCAGCTCCCCCCACCAGACAATCCTCTCGCTGGCTTGACTTAGCTTCATATTTTTTTTTTTTTTCTCCAAACATTGATAATTGACTTTTATGAATCAGCTCTGGAGGATTTGTGTAAGCCTAAACTTAGTTACCCTTAATTGTAGTTTTTCCTGTGACATGACTAATGCTGAATCCATTTCGCATTATGTGACCACGCTGGTTGCATAAAGTGGTGATGTAGGCCTCCTGAGTCGATTCTCACAAACTGTACCACTGAATGACAAGTCTGTGAGCTAAACATGAAACATAAACAGATTAACAATCTACTTATTCAAATTAGTCACCACCATAATATACATCACTGTGGCTGCTTTTGTTGTGAGTGAAGTGGGGTGTGCTGCATAGTTGATTTTTAGGCAGCAGTAGCTGCGAAGCTAGCTGAGAAGCCAGGAGGTCCTGGATCACCAGAGGAAGCCTGTGGCATGCACTCTACCCCTCTGGTTCTCAGGATGCAGGATGGGCTGATCAGTAGGACCGCCTGCCTGCGTCTAGACTCAACTAGCCACTTTGGCCCGTACCTCAAAGGAGAGGCTTGGATTTCTTGGGAAACTTTTCCTTCTTGTACACTGTAAATATTTTGCTTCCATCACTCGCGCTCTCATGCTGCTTACCAAATGTGGTCGTCCTGCTCTAAGCGCATACACCCCTCTGTTCTTTTGCCTTGCTGTTTGATCTTTGATGCAGGCCTGGCTGTTTAAAGAATAGCAAAGAGAAAGAAAAGAAGTATTGCCAGTACAATACAATAGCTTAGCTTCACCAGCAGGGTAAGTCTAGGTAAGTCCTGCTTTGAGGCACTTGATTCATGTTTGTGGAACTATCATCTTCACAGCCCACTGACTTTGTTGCATCATGCTTCTTATTTTGGCATCTGTATTTATGTGCAACACTAGATAGGGACATAGCTTCTTGCTAATAACACTGAGACTGTCATTGCTTTGTCATGTGATTGTTGCTGTGGTCAGGGGGGTGGGAAAGTTGAGTGGAATGTAAGCGCACCAGAGAGATCACACTGAGCTGCTCTCTTTTACTTGCAGAGGATTGTAGATTCAAATGGAAAACGACTTAGCTGTGGTGTTCAAAGTGACAATAGAAGTCGTTAAAGAAGTTGAACTTCACACTTTAACATATTTTTTTATCCACTTTTCTTTCTCCTTACAGGTGAAAGGCCAGCCGGCCAACCAGCCACGTACAGCTAGCTGTCACTATGGATGCCTGTGCCCGTATTCGAGGAGTCCCAATCAGGTCCAGGTCCTCAGTGCGGAAAGAGGTCTGTCTGTCAGGATGTATTTGCATTTAATTTTTCACACATGTGCAGTACACTCAGGGCTCCACCCAATGAATTGCCCAGTGGCTAAGGACTAGCAGAAAGGTATGTTGAACAAGTTGGTGGGCCAGCCACTGGCCCACTGGGAGTTTCACAGTGCTGAGTTCACCTGTGAACCAAACCAGCTGACTTGCCGCTATCAAGTCGTTTTTCTTGCAGTCAAAAATTAGTTGCACATTAAAGAAGGAGTTTGATGAAGGCTATGGCTTTTCAAACATTGCAACTTTCTCTCACAGTTCAAAGACATGCGGGGTGTTAGGTTAATTGATGATTCCTGCGTGTGATTGTAAGTGTGAACAGTTGTCAGCCTCGTAAGTTTTGGCCCCCCAACAGTCTGTCGACCTCTCTAGAGCATACCCTGCCTCTTGTTCTATGACTGCTGGGAGGAGTCAGCATGGCACAGTATTTATTTTACTAAAATGTATTTAATCTGCTGTCTTTTTCTTTTCTTTTTTTCACTTAAATGACCTCGGACAAGAAAGCCTATTTTTTTCTGTTGTTCAATACTGAAGAAATTTAAACTTTATATGCAGAACATTGTAGAATATTTTTAAGGTTATCTGCTATAAAAAGCCAGGCCAGAAAAATCTCCTTCATGTTTTTCGGTTTTATTCTCAGTTACTTTCAGACAAAGGCATCTGCTGTGATGTTCACAATTCTGATGAAGTCAGTACTGATAAATGATCAGAATTATAATATTTCTGACTGTCTGAGGCTAAGTTGAATCGAATCGGGACTTTGAAAACCGGAATCGAATGGATTATAGAAATCAGTGATGATACCCAGCCCTAGTGAGCAGCCTAGGCACGACAGAAGTGGATGTAGCTGTAATAGGAAAAGAACTATTGCTAACTTTTCTGTTAAGTTAAGGCCTGATCCTTCTGAAATTCATAGCCAGTGCTCTGACACGTTGTCATCAATCTTTGAATGCTGAAAAAGCACAGTGTATCCAGAAAAACACATTATATTATATAAATTATTATAAAATTTGTGTGCGCCTAACGTTTGTGCCGGTACGCCCATGGCAAAAAGTTAGTCTAGAGCCCTGATTAAGTAATGAATAAATGAACTGCTTTAATGTTACTAGTAAAAGTTTTGCCTCTTGGCCTTGGAGATCACTGCCAGTAAGATGCTTGCTTGGTAAGTGTTCACATTTTCTTAGCTTCAAGTCGGTGTGATGGTTGAGGAATGAAGACACAAGTATAAATACAAACAACAATGCTATGTAGACACTACTGGATTTCAGTACAAAACTCAGTAACTATATGTTGCACTTTTTAAAAGAATTTTGTTGTAAAGATATTTAATTTCCTCTCTTATCCCCGCTTGATTTTCATTGTAGTTTCTAATGCAGTTAATTCATTTTCATTTGAAAATGCACAGTCCTCTAGAACCTTATCAGGCATTTTAAAATAATGCACACAGTAAAGTTCTTTTTTGCATTCCTCGGTGCACGGTGCAGAGATGAATAAAAGTATACTCACTGAGGCTGCAGGCCAGTGTGTACTTCTATTTAAAAACAAACAAACAAAAAAAAAGCTGCATGTCTGTTTGCAGACTGTGCGAGACAGTGGGGCGCAGAATGTGAAGAGCCTCTTCAGGAATAAAAAGGAGCTCTGTGGCATTGGTTTAGAGCTGCCAGCAAGAGACGCCACCAGGCTGACAGAGGTATGTCACACAAACGCACTAGTGAAGCTCAGCCATGTTTAAACACATGACACATCAATATTGACCACCAGCTGTGCTTTTTCAGATTCACTTTGTGTGTCTGCCTGATGTAAGTGAAGGAGAAGACGTCACCCAGCAGGTACAACATGTTAGTTATGGACAGTAGGTCATACTTTGATGGTAGAGGACACAAAAACTCAAAAACTAAATCTCTGAGTTCTATCCTGGTCTTTTAGTTACCACTTTGGCGTTCAAACTGGGGTGATTCTGAGTGTTCTTGTCCACCAGGCTCTGTCTTCTCTGTCAGGGGGGCTGTGTGAGCTTCTCAGGTCCCTCCACGTCCACAGCATTAAGAACGATGAAGTCCTGCTGCTTAAAGACTCTCGCAGACTGCCAGAGCACAAGGATGCTGGACCTCAGGTATGTGAACGACCGTTTTTGTGTTAAATGAATTTGTTTTGTCACCATGCCAAACAAAGCAGAAGTGATCGGAGAGAATAACAGGAAATAAGAGTGGGTAAGTGTACAGCACTTACTGCCTATCCCAGTAAGTACAGTCAATTGGAAAAGGAGCTCTCTAAACTGACGACAGACGCTTTCTCTTGTTTAACATTCTGGTGTTGTATCTTTTTAAATGCATAAATTTTTTGTTTTAGCCTCTCATTCTGGTCTTTAAAAAATGTATTCACTAAAATAGTTCTGCAGTGCTTCACTATGCTTATTCAGACCCCAGCTTAGCTGCATTCCTTTTGCAGTCCTCAGGATGTGTTGGGATCTGAATTTATATGTGTAGGGTTAATGATACTTGAAACATGTCCAAACATGGTAAATGTTTAATTTTAAGAAGATTTATTTTTAACAACCGCTAATCCAGTTCTAGCAGTTGTTGATTAGAAGTTTTCCCACATGAGGGCTGTTTCAGCATGTAAGCAGATGTACGAGTCTCTCTCACGCTTCCAAAGAAACACAGGTGTGGGATAGGCTGACAGAGAAGTTGCTTTTGCAGCCGCCACTTTCCTGTTCCTGTGTGCCATGTTTGGGTTCACACAGACCCTGCAGCTCATTCTGTGGCTCTCTCGCCCCAGCTTTGTGAATTAAAGAGTGGGCTAGCACTAAAGGATTTTTGCATTCTGCATATGCATCAATTTGCAATCAGGACACAGACATAACAATATACTTCCAGCCATCTCCCTCCTCCTGTGAGATAAAAAAAAATGCCCATGTGAATTTAATTTACAAAAGTGATTGCTTTGACTGTCTGTCTGCTTGCTGGGTAAAAATGATTTTCTTCAAATGAGCTGAAAAATCACCAGCCAAACCATGCTGTCAGCAATTCTCATTTCCTCCTTATTCCCTATTCTCATGCCATTTTCCTCTTTCTCCAGTATTGGTTAAAGACAGTGTGTGTGCTGAGGAATAGTTCCAGCACCAACGTTTACCCTCAAGCCAGTGTTCCAACTTTGGTGGGCCTGCTGGGGTGCTACATGGCAGGTCTCCGCTATACGCTGGAGCTTCAGGCTCTTCAGAGGGGCGCAGCTGAGCCCAACCAGCCAGACGAAGACGACACCAACCAGTCGGTCTCATCAATCGAGGATGACTTTGTCACAGCCCTAGAACATCTGGAGGAGGACGACACAGGAGACAATACCTGTAGGTTTAGCAGCCAATGCTTATTGGCATTTAGTGGCCTCTGGGTTTTGAGTTATGTGCAGAAAAGGATTTCTTTTTATTTTAATGCTCTCATAATGCTTGGTGGTATACCACTTGTAATTTCATGTATAATATAGACATTCCTATATTTTCCAAGTAGCACCAACTGGTAAAAAACTCCATAGTTGCGCTTAGTACGGGGAAGAGGAGAGAAGAGAGCAGAGATGCGCGCCCCCCCCCCCCAAAAAAAAAAAAAAAAAAAAAGTGGTCAAACAAGGACCCGTGTCTGCTTTTTGGAACCTTGTTTGGTTTTTGAGGGGGAATAAAAGCTCTTTTGCAAGTATTTCTGCTTCTGTGGTCGGCTCTCCTCTGAGGAGGATTTTCGCAGCAGGCAGAGATTAGCAGGAATGTCACACACACACACGTCCGCGCGCACACACACAGACTGAGACTGGCAGGACAGTTGAATACTTGAAAATACTGAAATCTGAAAATACTTAAAGATTTTTGCCCTCAAACTTTGGAGGAAAAAAGTGACATTATACAGCAAAACGGTCACAGTCTGTTTAAAAACTCTAGTCCCGTGGCAGATATTTCATTTTTGATAATACAGCCTAAGAGTAGATTATTTGTTATTTTGCATATTGTTTTGAAATGTAGGGTTCAAATCAGCCAGAGGTGTGAATGTAATTGTGGAAGGTTGTCTTTCTCTCCGGATTAGTGCTGCGACAGAGTGGTGACCTGTCCAGGGTGTACCCTGCCTCTCCTTCAGCATTGGTCGGAAATTAATCAAACATATAGACAGTGATTACTTAATAGGTCTTCAGCCAAATTGTGCTCAAGGTCACAGTTATCATTTTTTCTACATTCTCAACACATCTAGCCCTATGGAAAGACTTACATAGAATTATTAATATTGTGATTTAATGTGAAACAATTAGAATCTTACAAGAATAATGTAATATGTATTTTTTCCATCCGCAGCACTATGCTGTCATAATCTGTGCGAACTTTAATTAAAACGTCTCTAGAGTGTAAATGGTTTCAGTTCACTGCTAGATGGCACTAATTAGCTATTTACTAGTTTTACTTGTCTGTTATTTTTCCACAGTGCCATAAGCACTGTGGAAAATCATCTTATAATCCCCTCTTTGCAATTGTTGCATCTAACCACTTTTCTCCTCTTTCTCCTTTATGTCCATCTCCACAGCTGCAGCTCCATTTAGTCATTTTAAAAAGCGTGATGTGGCTTCACAGACAGTCCCAGCCCACAAGAGAAAAAAGGAATTATCAGGCTCCCGCGTTATCATAAGCTCGTCTTCGAAGAAGTATTCAGCCAAACACAGATCTGGTCCTGACGTATCTGTCACAGTGCAGAGGTCATCGGGTGTGGAATCCCAGTGGACTTACTGCAGTCCTGGAGCTCGTCTCCCCTCACCTTTGATTCATGTCAGTGAATCAGAAGAGTCAGACTGTTCCAGCCCCAGCCCTATCATTTTCCTGGATGAAGTGGGCTACCAGAAGAGCCTGCTGGCCAAACTGGACATTCCTCAAGTGCCAGGGGGGCCCAGAGAGCGAGTTGAAGACTCAGATTCTGAAGTTAGTGAGTTTTTTGACAGCTTTGACCAGTTTGATGACCTGGATGAGCTCAACTCTGAGAGCTGTACTCTTACTCTGCCTCTGGATGCGATTAGTGTCCCAGCAGCACAGAAAGAGGCTGATGAATCTGGCATAAGTACATCATCTTTAAAATATGTTTCTAGGGGCTGCTCAACCAAGGGAATGAATCCTCACCGCTTTGATCAGCCCACTCTCCCAGCCAATGTGAAAAAACCCACGCCCCTGAAACCAGGCTCTCCTTACTCAATTCCCTCTGAGGTGCCGGATTCTCCTCGGCCTGTACAGACTCCCTCTGAGGAGAACGGTGGTCCCCTCTTCAGTCCTTTGAGCTCCTCTGCCTTCAGTCCCCTGGTGGACTCCAGCGGGCCACTGGAATACTTCTGGAATACAGAGGCGGATGGACAAGATGACTCTGAGCTTCGTAAACCTCAGGATCTCTGTTCTTTGTATAAGACCTACTCAGACTTTGCTAGCAGTCTGTCCAAAGAAATTCTTGGATCTGTCTGTGGCTACCAGTCTGCTGTCGACATCAGTGACAACAAGAATCTCTCCTGTGTCTGCCACAAGGAATTTAAGAACCCTTCAGGATACCTGATGAAACTCTCAGAAATACAGGAGACTGTAACGGTGGCCAAGCTGCAGAAGAAATCCCAGTCTCTGAAAGATGGTATTCAGAGGTTTGCCAGTGACCTTGTGGAAATGAGCTTAGGCAGCGCTTTGCGAGACCTCCAAAAAGGGGTGTCCTCCTGCACCACCACCTTGTGCCACCTAGCTGCTCGACTTACCTCCTCAGTATTTCAAATGGCCTTCCATGAGATTGGCATGCGACGTGCATATGTACTGAAGGAGCGGGCAATCAATGGGCTGGCCACTTTCCTGGTTGGAGAGGCCGTGTCCGCAGCGCTCAAAGAGTTCCTGACTGTGAAGAAGCAGATTTTCCACAGCACTGTAACACGTTTTGCTGCTGATCTGGCTGAAGAGCTTGTTTTTGAAGGTATAATGGAAGTATGTCAGTTCTCCCACCCCTCAACGCCTCTCACCCCAAGTGATTGGTCTTTTGGCCATGGGCAAGAGGAAGAAGAGGAGGAGGAGGTGGTGGTGTCCTCCTATGCTTCAGACCTTTCTGAGTCTGTCATCCAGGAGGCCTTCATAGAGCTCTCTCAGGCAGATGTTGCCTTCACAAGCCAAGCAGCTATAAGTGTGTCTGTGGACAACATCTGTTATGTCAGTGCAGATAACACCTGCACTCATACCTGCAGCACCTTTGCTAACCAGCAGGTTTTAAGTGCAGCGGTCCCAGCAGAGGATGCTTCTTGTACTGTGAAGAAAGCCCTGTTCACTGTATCAGGAATGGCCAGCTGTATTCCTGTGCCCCAAGCAGGGCACGCCCTCTCCAACCTCCAGGATTCCGAGGAGACCACTCAGCAGAGGTCTAGCTTGTCACATACTCCACCGACCAGCCCCAAAAGATCAACTGTGTCATCCTCTGACAATGCCACGTCTCCACTAACGGCCCTTTACAGTCATGGAACTCAGACCTCTCTACCAGCAGGAGAGCCCTCCCAAAAACAGTCTTCATTCCAAAACTTCTCTGGCAACATGGTGGATATGATAGTAACTGAGGCTTGTGAGCTAATAACTGCCTCTAAAATGAAGAAGGGTTTTGGCAACTGTGCTGACTTCCTCACAAAGACAATCAGAAGCCGCAGGGACTCTTACGATGCTCTGGATTCCCCTTCAAAGCAAGGACTTGTCAGGGAAAGTTTTAGATATGACTATACAGATTCTGGGCATGTTAGGCTAGGTGGCCCTATGGGACAAGAAAATAATCCTCCCATTTCCTTTCAGACAGGCACTCTAAACCAGGGGAGTTACCGATGTGACCGAGGCCCCAGGACCAGGGGTGTGTCTGAAACACATCCTGTGATGATGAATACTTTGGAAGTGCCGGGTAATGAGACGGGTGGACAAAGGAGGATATCCACTACTGTGGATGATTCAGCTCCAAACTCTGGACAGAAGTCTGCTGCGACTCCTGGTACTCCTCCTTCCACCCCCCAGCAGCCCAGTGAGGTGTCCAAGGAGAGACAGATAAAGCAGTTCTCCAAAAAGCTGAAAAGCAAGCTGGCTAAAGAATTTTCCCCTGCAACACCACCTCCAACCCCTCACTATCAGCCTGAGCTGGGCCCGGGACCAAAAGACACCATCCCAGATGAAGACAAGGCAGAGTTTATGCTCAAACTGATGAGATCTCTCTCTGAGGAGGCTGATGGAAATGAGGAAGAAGAGGAGGAAGAACCGGCAGAAGAAGGCGGTGTTGGAGTCACTAACACATGTTCAGAGAGAGGGGGCGGCCGACACACACCCAGCCCGATGTCCGCTCGCGTAATGTCCAACAAGGAAGCTCTCCACTATGCTGAGCGGTTGGCGTGCCACATAGTCTCGATGGCAACAGAGATGGACATCCTAGGAGGGGCGGAAGAGGAGCAGGGAGAGATGAACCAGGGCAGTGAGAAGAGGAGAGACAGTGTGGCTCAGTTTTCAGAGCAGACCCTCAACTCATTGTGGGTGTATGCAGGAGAAGTGGCGGGAGAGGTAATTAGTGATGTGAAGAGGATGGTGAGCTCTGGACAGCAGTGCCCGTATCACAGAGCTCTCAGAAGAAGAAGCTGGGACAGATCTAGCTCCGAATGTTTGCATTACCACCACAGACATCACTCTCAACCCGGTACAGACCAGAGCAGAGACTGGAGGTTAGTAAGGCTGGCTGAGCAGTGGTCCAATGACCTGATTGCCTCGGTCTCCCAGTCTTCCACCTCTGCTTCGAGCACTGTGTCTAGCTCCAGCTCTGGTCTATCCTCTGAGTATCCCAGCTGTGAGAGCGTGACAGATGAGTATGCCGGCTACCTCATTAGGGTGCTGAAAAAGGAAGGGGGGAGTAGGGAGTTAGTCCTGGACCAGTATGCAAGCCGTTTGGCTTATCGTTCTATAAAACTTGGCTTGGCTCACGCCAGTCGTAAAGTAAAGCAGAGATCCCCTAGTGCACGTCTTCGCTCCTCTAAGTCTCTGCCAGATGAATGGAAATCGTCTTGTAGTAGTAAAACATCATCAGCCAAGGATCGAACAGAGATGGATAGAAACACCCAGTGTTGTTGCAGGGACTCTGAAGAGCAGAGTAAGAGGGAGTACATGGATCTAGTCCACTTTGCTGAATCTTTAGCATATAATATCACCTGTGATGTCACACGCAAGCTCCATCTCTCCTCTGTACGGCTGCCAAAGTCTTTCACTGACTCCTGTCTTTATAAAAAATCCAAACTGGAAGACATGGCAGAGAATCTCATCAGGAACTCCTTCTCCTGCCCTCTGTTATCCAAGGAGGGTAAGAGCAAGCACTACCACAGCACAGGGAGTCTCTACGATCAAGGTTACAGTAGCAAGGTGATGCAAGTCATTGAGCATTATGCCAGGAAAATAGTGGATGACACGCTGAAGATAAGCATGGCTTCAGTTGGCCATTCATCACGGGAGCACCAAGACCATGACAGACACACTCACACACAGAGGTTGTCTGAGGGCCCAGTTCTGGTCCGGGCAATGGGGGAGAGGGCGTGTTGTTGCTGTCAAGTCCAGGAGTGTCCATACTGCAGCAAGCACAGCAGGCACCACTACCAACCTGTGCTGCAGAGGAGGAAAAGGGGAGGAGACTGTCAAGCAAGAGTGCTCTCTAGTCTGGAGATTCCAAAAATCCACATCGACCTGGACCACAGGGTGGCATTTGCAGAGGAGATGGTGTCCATGGCAATGGATACAGCAAAGCGCGAGCTGAGCAACACCAGCCTTAATGCTGACAGCGGGATCGGCCATGATGGCACCAGCTACGCCGAGAGCCTCACTGCTGAGATCATGACATCAGCCCTGTCCAACATATGCCAGGCTGCCAGGTACACACTTCCCAGTTCACATCAGGAAGAGTGTTTGTTTGCCCCGAAATTCATTCCATGCATACATTTAATCAATGGCCAGGCCATAAACATGTGTTGTAACCTATAATCAGCTTTGTTTCACTTCTTTTGACAAACATTTTAATGTTTTATTTTCCCAGTTTTACTGCACTGACATGTGACTATTTGCATTGTTATTGGGGCTTTTTTTTTTTCTTTCTCTCTCCTTTGGTTTCTTTGTATTTAGTGCTTCGGGTAGGGAAACCACTGAGTCCACTGTGTCCCAGCAGCTGAGTGTTGGAGATGACAGCCTGGGAAGCTGGTCTAACCTGAGCTTTGAAGATGATCACCCAGATGATAACAGCAGCTTCCTCCACCTCAGTGACAGGTAAACACACCTAACTTTATATCTATCACCTCTAGAGCACAGTCCAACTTGGTGCTTTAAAATATACGTTAGAATGGGGTCTGAGAACATTTGTAGTGCATTCCTTATTATACACTTATTTATGCACAGCTTTTTAACCAGAATTTGAAAGAAAGAATCAGATTGTGATTTATGGAGTGGCTAGCTACTAGTTACACTCCATAAATCTTTATATGTTATACTAACATATAAAGATTTTTTCCTTTGGTTGATTTTTAGCTTCAAGCTTTTGTCTGTAGCAATAAAAAATCTACCTAAGGCACTTTCGCTAAAACGTCTGAAGAATCCTTGAGAGTAAATAAACTACATACGGGGCGCTCCCCTTGAGAATTAAAGGTTTGGTTGTTTTTTTTTTTTTTCCTGTTTTGCATTCACACCCACAATAGTAACTCTAATGTCACATAAGAACCAGCTGGTGGTTGGGTTAGCAACTATAGCAACCACAACAAGTCTGAGAACAAAGTGATCATAGCTGTGTGTCGTGGGTTTCATGATTAGCTTAGTTGGAAAGCAGACATGCAGATTTTGACTTTACGGTTGAAATCACCCAGTTTGTGCTCTTTAAGGTGACATTACCAGTAACTGCCTTTGTGTGTTGTTACACCTTGAATGTATAATGACACAGAAATCTTTGCAGCTCCCAATAACACTCATGATCACCACCAGATCCCAGACAAATAGATCCTTTGTGCCTGTTTTAACATATGCCAGTGGCACAGTGGGTAGCACAGTTGCCTCACAGCAAAAAGGTCCTAAGCTCAATTCCATCATCAGGTTGGAGTCTTTCTGTGTGTGATGCATGTTGTAGGATAGGCTGGATAGGCTCCAGCCCCCCTGCGGCCCTGTAAAGGATAAGCGGAAGCAGAAGCAATCAAGAAAAGAGAAACAGAAAAGAACTTCATAGAGACCAAATTATGCTTTATAAACTGCTTACTGTATTATGGGAAATCTCCCAGTAGACTGATACTATAGAAGCATAACTAAGGGGTGGTTCAGGGTTCCTTGATCCAGCCCCAAATGTAAGCATTAAAAAGGAACATTTTAAGCCCATTTTTCAAAGCTGACGGTCTGTCTCCAGACTTGTTTCTATTTGTCAAAAATTCCCTTTTTTGATAGAAGGTAAAAGAGGCGCGACAAAATGCGACGCACAGCACATTCTAGGAACTTTGATTGTTGCTGGTTGCCGATACACTGAAAACAGAGGACGTACTACTACAAGAAGAACAAAACAGTAATAGAGAAGATCGTTACTAATCATAAATTTGGTTGTAGGGCTGGGCGATATATCGAGTTTTTAAAAAATATCAATATATTTTCATACAAGATATAAGATTTGACAATATCCTTTATATCGATATAGTCTATGTTACGTTATAATTATACTTGTGGAGCCACAAGTTTGCCTCTCTTTCGTCCACTTTTGTCTCTGCGCAACATTACTTGGCCTCGCCTTTCCCTCACTGAACACAACTCCCCCTCCTCCCCCATAGCTTCACCTGCAGGCAGCGACAAGATGGACACGGCAAATCTCCATTAGCAAGTTGTGGGGCTGGATGGCGTCAATGTGTTAGCAAGCTAACCGCGCTACCGAGCTAACCACGCTGACGACATGCAGCCCACAGGGGCTGCACGGCCTAAAATCCTTTCATTTTCTCAAAAGTTGACAGCGCGCCTTATGTATGAATTCTGGTTGTGCTTACTGACCGCGAACCGATTTTAGCTGGTACACGGCGCTCAGCAATCTGTCAAATGTTTTAGTACGACTTTGGTAAGCTACGGAGCTGCAGCGCTTGATGGATTGTCGGAGCATTACGGCTACCGTAGTCTGTAGCCTCGCGGAGTGATACGTACTGTGCTTCAACGTAATATTACCGTATTGTGTGTGTATAAGGGCCATAAAGAGGATTTCAAATCAAGGCTGTCAGTCACGCAGTAGAAGTTGGGAACAGAGCAGCTGGGAAATCTGTCTTTGTTATTATGCTCAGCGCGTGTTAGTTTACATTTTGACTGCACAATTATGAGCTTTTTGTTATGCACAAAAACAACATTGTTTTCTTTTATTTATGGAGATTGCATGATTATTTAATAAATGCTGATAATTTATTTTTGAGTAATTTCTTCATGTAAATCTATGCTGTATGTAAATAAAAATGCCTGTGTGACATCTGGGACACAGTGTGACTAAGAACTCTCTTTTTGTTCTTAACTTATGGCTTTAAAAAAATATCGAGATATATATCTTATATCGCCACCCACCTAAAAAATATAGAGATATGAATTTTGGGTCATATCGCCCAGCCCTATTTGGTTGTATATCATCATTTCTCAGATGGTGTAATGTTCAGTACCAATTATTTTGTATATGATTTAACCCACATTTAATTACCTAACGTTAAATGGAAGAGGTTTACTACTCAGAATAAATGCTAATATTAATATGGGGGAAAAAACCCAAAAATTAGTAGACAGTGGAGCTCTTTAATGGTTTATTATTGCATTTCACTGTTTAGCTAACAAAACTGAAATGGTGCAAGCGTCATCCTGAGAAGTTTCCGACAGGTAAGCTGAAATAAACCTTACTGTACAAACATGAACATAAATACTTATTTATGTTCATGTTCCAAACTCTGCACCATGGCCAAGACTAAAGAGCTTTCCAATGATGTCAAGGACAAGATTGTGGGCCTACACAAGGCTGGAATGAGCTACAACTGTGACGCACTAACACTAACTGACCCATTCAGAGCTGACCTTACTGCTCCAGGGTGCCGGCGTTTTAGTGCTGTCGTGGAAGGAAAGCACCGGTTTGCATTGAACTTTGTTTTCTGTGGAATACTTTCAAAATGTTTAAAATCTCAGTTTCTATTTTCTTCAGTCGTTCTGTTTTGCCGTTTGTGCTACATTCTTCTTCAGTATTGTCTAGTCTTGGCAGACGATATAGGCAATACTGCCCCCATAGTTTCCTGTAGTGTATTGCAGTTACAACACAATTATTAGCATATGAAAATGTTAACAATAAAATTCCACGTCAAATAATTTTTATAGTCGTTGCAGCTCTGCTTGGTACAGACTGATACTGCATGTCTTGTATGCAGTATCAGTCTACATGTGGGTATGCAGTAAAATGTTTTTTCATCATATTGTGACAGCTGCTACTATTTCTTTTGTCACAGCAAGTAGTATCCTTTCAATTTAATAAAAAAAAAAAAAAGTGAGTGAGCCTGATAAAGTCTCTGGGAAATGGGCTGTTGACAGTTCTGGCAAGGGTTGATATCTCTATGGAAGCAAACCTGACAATGGGTTTGTTCCCAACATGCTAAAAGAGCATATTGTGTTAGCATTAAGTTATTTTGGCCATCAGGGCAAAGTTAATGTGTCATAATATTTTCTAAAGGTGTGTCTTTAAGTGCTCACCTCTCTTCAAGTGCTGTTTCTACTGGAACAAAGTTCACCATGTGTAATTCATAAGACATTTCAAAGGCCTGCTGCTACTATTTCTGCTCAGCAGATGAAATAACAGGGGGAAAAATGCCTTTATGAGTTTAGCGAGACAGAGATCAGGCTGACTGACTAGATGAATCACCTCTCAGTATGCCATTCAGACCACACCTGCCACTGAGGTAATGCAGATTAATAGAGGTATTTTTAGATATCAGAAACATCTCTCCCTTTTAGTTAGGCTATAGCATGCCACGGTATGCAGGTTCCAGCCAGCAAGGCTAATCATTCACTAATTATAGCGAGAGTGTATATTGTTATGCTTCTGTTGCCAGCTGGTTGTCCCGCTGGAAGCCACATGATTAACGAGATTATGTGAGAACAAAAATGTAATGATCTCACATCTCAGGACTTTAGCAACAAATGGGCCCAGTCAACATTAAAGCTGATTCAGGGGGGTGTACAGTGGAAAAAACCTGCATCATTTGAAGAATCCTCCTCTGTTTTTTCAACCTCACCTGACATTTAAAGGATTATTCCAAATACCAGAAAGGGTCATCCACCTCCGTGTTGTTTATTGACGATACATGACAGTAAGCTCTTATAGCAAATGTGATGAAACTGCTTATTACATCCTGATCTTTTGTTGCATTTTGGTAGCTCTCTGTGTTAGCCACTTACTGTGTCAGTGTTACAGCGGTGTGTTACCTGCCTTCTGTGTCCAGCAGTAATGGGAATAGCAGTAGCTGGAGCAGTCTGGGCCTGGAGGGGGAGGCGTGTGAAGAGCGCTTGTCATTCTCCCCCTCTGACAGGTTGGTCAGCACCCGATTGGCATGGCTATCCTTGGAAAAGAGATGCACACAAGACATGGGGGTTTACCTAGAATGTGACAAAGAATGAACTGAATTTGCTATGAAAGCACCACAAAGTACTGAAGTATGTGATACATCCACCAGTGGAAAATCTTTCTTCATCATATGAAAATGATTTAAACTGCCACTCTACAATAGTCTGATTTATACTTTGTCTCATACTAGGAACCACCAGCCCCCTAACATGACCATACTTGAGCTTTAAACATTAATAGACTTGACATGGCAAATGCTTGTTGATGCTAATCTTAGCATGCAATGTGTTGCTTAAGTTTTGTTGGTTCTGCATTGCTTGCATGCAATTTTTTGTCTTTGTGGGAAATATGTAGTGCTATTATTTTGTCCATGTTGTATTACCTCTGAACAGCCAACCAGTCCCTGAAGAACGACTTGGAGGGTTATTTTTCATTTAATTTCATAGTTTTAGAAACTATAATATATTAACTTTCAAATTAAGTCTCTGGCATGCATTATGACCAGGCATTCCCCCCCCACCCCCCCCCCCCCACACCCCCCCCCCCCCCCACCCCACACACACACACACACACACACACACACACACACACACACACACACACACACTTATCTAAAGTCTAGTCACAGAGCAGGTTTCCTTTTGGAAAATCCCAAGATAGACCCAAGCTAGTGAATTCTGGATATACCCTGTGGTCTCCTCCTACTTGGGTGTCCCTGGAAAACCTCTAAGTTAAGCCTCAAGGCACCTTGATCAAATACCCAAAACACCTCACCTGCCTTAAGCAATGGGAGTACTCTGGGCTCCTTCTGGATGTCCAAGCTCCTCAGCCAGTCTTTTCGCCAAGCCTAAACTCATTTTTCTTGCTTCTTTCCTAACATTATTTTTTCAGTGACCACCCAGAGCTCATGATTTTAAGTGAGAGTTAAAACGTAGATCAAAAGCTCTGTGGCTGGTGCGCCAGTTTACCTGTTTCTCTCACACCCCACATACTTTTTTCTTGTGAACAAAATCCGAAGATACCCAACCTTTTTAGACTAGGGCGGGGTCTCTCCCCAAACCTTGAGTTAGCAATCTGTCTTACTTTGTGTTTTGCTGTTTCATGAATGTAAGTGATTCATGAAACTGTAAGGATATGTAAAATAGTTGGAAATGTCATACAAAGGGAAAACTAAAGCTAATCTTAAACAGGTAGTAGACATGGTGGATGTTTAGAGGTGGCTGCATATATCAGTCTTGCAGCTGTTGCAACTAGAGATGGCACGATACCACTTTTTTATGTCCGATACGATATCATAAATTTGGATATCAGCCGATACCAATATGAATCCGATATAGTGTGTTTTTTAATCAATAAAACTGTTGTTGTTGTTTTTTAATATTTTGTATAAGTTCAGACTCAAGTTAAAAAACAAAACAAAACACTAAAGCTATTCTGTTATACCTCTATGCAAAAAATATACTGCACCCAAAATATTTCATAGTTCAGCAATACTGATCAATCTAATAAACTTAGAACTACTCCATCCTCCCTGTTCTGGTATTTTAAAGAGTAAGCACCCTAACTAATAGGGTTCTAAAACTCCCAGCAAAAAAAAATAAAATAAAAATAAGGAACCACCCTCCACCACATGATGCTTAATTGACGTAATCAACTTCAATTTGATGCAGTGTGAAAAAAATGCCCAGAAATAAATTATTTTTCAAGAATAATTAAATAGATTCAACATCTTTCTTCAACAGCACTGCAGACTACACAGATGGCACCTTCCCAAAGGAAAAAGTACTATAGCTTACTAGGGTATATTAGACTTAATAGTTACTATATACAGTAATGGACTTCTATACATTTTACATCAGATTAAAACTTTGGGTGTAAGATTCGGATAATTATTTATTAAAAGCTCGACATTTTAAATGAGAATAACAAAGAAAAGTATGTCTTTGTGCCCCCTTGCTAGATCCGCCCCTGCACAGTTACCACCCATCAGCTAAGTAGAAAAGAAAGTAATATTAAATAAATTCTAACAACAGCTTATCAAGCTTAAACGTGCTGCTGTTGTTCAGCAGCTGGTTTCTGGTGCAAAGTGGGCAATAAACAAACAAGAGAGACGGACTTGCGACAGAAAAGCCGATCAGCTGATCATTGATCAGTTTCACGATTGAAGTAGCAGCAGGAGAGGGAGGGGGAGAGAAGAGGCAGTCGCTCCATATATCTGTTGTTAAGCTTAACGTGGGAATGCTTTACAAACATTCAGAGATGAACTTACACATTTGCTTTACTTCTTTCTGGGATAACTTCCTCAGAGATGAAATGCTGGATTGGTAGCGAGGCTACAAACACACACAGCCGCTCTATCACATGAGGCATACTGCTGAGACGTGCTACGGTTATGAGCTGAGTTACGCCATGTCGCAAGTTTTGTGAGGTGCTTTTTTGATATTTAATGGATCGGATTACATTTTTTTCTTCTCTCTGATACCCGATCCAGTAATTTACGTCAGTATCGGACCGATACCAATACGTAATATCGGATCGGTCTATCTCTAGTTGCAACGCAAAGATGTATTGCCATGTACTACCCAACTGACAGTACTACCAACCATTTATTGAGTCTTCCTTTCTCAGGCTGATGAATGGATTTTCTTTCACCTTGTTTGGCAGCTTCAACTCAAAATGTGCTTTTAGAAAATTCCAGTATCATTTCAGCTCTAGGTGCTACCACTGAACGGCTGTATTGAAAATCTAAAAAGCTAACACATTCAGTTGTCCTTTTATAAGATATTTTTGACCGGATATATTAACATAGCCAGTCTGTTTGTTCTCAGAGGTCTCAAATATCAGAGTATCTCTGCATCTTGTCATTCCCTTATTAGTCCATGATCAGAGCTCACAATAAATATTCACAGGTTTGTGCATTTTGATAGTCATAACATCAACTAAAGCTGATAGCTTCCAAGATTATATCAAAAGTGCAACAGATTTTCCAATATGAAACATGTCAAAACTTTTAGTTAAACAAACGTGTTACAGGTCAGAAAAAAGAAGAAAGGATAACTTAAAGCTATTCTGAATCCACATTGATGTGTCTTTCTGATTAAAGCAGAGCACAAGGTTGACTTACAGATTTGCATTTTGTATTAGTTCTTATACTAGTAATTGTACTTTCATTTTGATTTTAGTTAGTGTAGTTTTCATCAGTTTACAGTGGTATAAAATGTATAATATATTGTAATTTCTTCTGTCTAGAAATAATGTTTATAGTAACAGAATATAATGTCAGTATATAATGACTAGCATTCAGAAAATATTTAATAAGTTTCCATACTGTTTTAGTGGTAATAAATCCCAAGACGATTATTGGTTAATAATTTCTTTGTGATCTAATTAATATTCAGTTGCTTGTTAATAATATAACTACTAAAAGTATTTTTTAAATTCAGTTTATTAGCATTATAGAGTTTGTTTTAATAATAAGCTTTTTTTATATATGTTGCTCACACCCAAGAGATCATCAAGAGATGTTAAAATGGAGGGAAAAAAGTTTGATTCATGCATTGTGTGAGTGAAACCTCAAGTAGACGCACACACACAAAGATTTTCTAACTAGGAAGTACTCCACACCTATAGGTTTATACGGTTCAGGCACCTCCATTGATGCCCATATATATTTTGAGTGCATAGCTTTATCGCCCTCCTTCTTAGTTCGCCTCCTCTCCCTACTTTTTCAGTGCCGTCGCTCCTTCGCAGTCTCAAACAGTGAAACACCTTCTTAAACGGTTTTCCTTTCTGAAAAGAAAATGATATCCTTATATCCTAACGCGCAGAGCCTGAGTGTCTGTAGCTGTGGGCTGTGTCAACAGGCCTGTGATTAACAACCTTATAAAGTGGTGAAATGACTGTTTACCTGCTGGCACGTCACACAGCAAATATTTGCACAATTGACAGAATGGATATCAAGTAGCTTTTCAGAAGGGAAAAATCAACTTTCACACTGATCAAGATCTCCTCTTCGTCACTGCGCATTAACTGACAAAAGACACCTGATCAGAAAAGTCAATTTACAGGAATTCAGGAAAGATATACGGCATCACCGTGTCTAAGACGTCTTTTGATCAGAAGTGCTTTGATTGCAGTGTTTGTGTGCTTTGCTTTTGTCAAAGGCTATTAGCTTTAGTGTGCTTATTGCCATTTCTATATCTTTGCATGCATCCTTGTGTGTCCGACCTGTTCTGTCTTCTTACTAACCTGTGTGGCGTTTCTCATCCAACAGTGACAATACAGAGGACAAGGAGGCTGAGGTCAAAGAGGAATCAAGTGGTAAGCACATTTTATTGCCTGCAGCATCTTTCTTTCTTTAATGTTTTTAAGTAGACTGTGGCAGTGCTACAGGTTAATACTTGGGGAGTTTTTGGGACATCTCATGGAAAAAAAATTTTGTGCTCTTGCTCTTTGCTGTCCGAGACAAGTTGGATTCCAGCTGACTGTGTTAGTCTGTCTGTGTTGTTGCCGGGGATTTAACCACCCCCACATTCAGCCACACTAATACTCATGCATGCACTCCATCCACAGTCAGTCGCTCTGCCTTCTGTATGTCTCAGACTACAATTGCCTCCACTTAAAGGGGGGTCCTTATTGTGTTTGCTGTGCTATGGAAACCTGGGTTTGAGCAGATCAGGACATAGTGTTCTAAAGAAGGAGCGCTAGAAAACTGAAAAGGTGTGGCTGACGGCTGAGTGAATCTTTTTTCTCTGTGCTGCAGGGACACTCTGTGTGGACAGGACTCAAGTGCAAACTCCCAGGACTGTGCTGGTCATAGCAAACTCAGATGTCAGAGATCCTGGGAGTGGCCCTAAGCACGTCACCCTCGACCCCCAGCTCAGGAGCATGCTACAGTGGCTGGCAGCCTCCATGGCCGACATCCCTCAGATCCAGCTGAGTCCTGACAGAGAACTGCAGCAGGTGATTGTGGCTATATTCCTCACAAACAGGTTCCCTCTGTGGTCTTCATTAGTCAGCACTAAAACTCTTTTTAAACCACGTCATGTTGCTTCAGTGAAAGAAGTCATTCTTTCCGTGATTGTCTGTTTTGAAGGTCAACAATCCTGTAAAGTTCTGTGCTGGTTCCCACCATACTGTGCTTTGCTATGGAGACAAACAGCTGAGAAGCACCAGCTACTGTGACGATTGAGCTGTAGATTTTTTTTTGGAAAAATCACCAGTAATTTCACCAGTTTGTTCCTGTTTTCTGCATTTCAGTAAAGGTCATAGTCATCGCTGTTAACTGACAAAACTTAATGGTATATCTTTTTATACAATTTCCAAAGCCTGCACAGCCAGTAAAATTGTGGGGTGATACAGATCCTGATGTTTAAATATGGCCAGTTGCAATGTTCATATACTAATTTTACTCTTTTTCCTTTTTTATGTTTTTCTTATTTAAAAACCCTGTGTTTGAACAAAAGCACAATCTCAAACATTTAACACTGTAATATTGTAATAATACAGCAAAACATCTGCTACTGGGATGAGATTCTCTTTGCTTTATTTGATGGATTTTGGTCAAATAATGCCAGTGTATGGATATGTGACCTACACATATTCTTCCCCCTATTTTTCTATTAGTACCTACTCTGATTGACTCGCCACAGTTTTCAGGTTTTCCATTAGGTCATAGTACCTGGTACTAGGTAATAAAATAGTACCTTCTCGGCCGGGGTTCCAAGCAACACATACTAAAATGTGACATCGTCAGACTGCATGCCACCGATTGGCCTGGTCATTGGCATCACTCGATGGGTCATGAGAACATAAATCGCTACAAAGAAACAAGTCTGACAAAAAGCCACAGATCGAGCAGCAGATTGATCGTACTCGATTTTAATGGAAAACCAGTCGATCTGAGTAGAGTCGTGGTGAGCCGTGGAGAGTCAATCCGAGTAGATACTAATGGAAAAGGGGCTTAAGTGTGTTTCAACTTGGGAACGGTACAAGCATTCAAGAGCTTCGTGTTTCAGGAGTGTGTTACAATGACTTTTTAGGCATTACATTTACTTTAGTAAACATGATTACATTACATCAGGTTTAATTTCAAGCCCTTACAATTCTAATTTAACTGTCTATTATTATTATTATTATTATTATTATTATTATTTTATTTTATTTTATTTTTTTGAAGCACGGCTCTCTGCTTAAGTTATATTCAGAGAATTTTTGAGTTCCTTTTTTCCCCAGGCAGGAAGAAGTATTAACTAACACCCTTTCACTACTACTTCAGTAGTCAGCTTGTAAGGAAATCCTAAAGATTCTGAAAGTACAGGGTGGGCCATTTATATGGATACACCGTGATAACATGGGAATGGTTGGTGATATTAAAGTCCTGTTTGTGGCACATTAGTATATGTGAGGGGGCAAATTCCTCAAGATGGGTGGTGACCATGGTGGCCATTTAGAAGTCGGCCATCTTGGATACAACTTTTGTTTTTTCAATAGGAAGAGGGCCATCTGACACATCAAACCAATTGGTAATGTCACAAGAAAAACAATGGTGTGCTTGGTTTATACGTAACTTTATTCTTTCATGAGTTATTTACAAGTTTCTGACCACTTATAAAATGTGTTCAATGTGCTGCCCATTGTGTTTTATTGTCAATGCAACCCTCTTCTCCCACTCTTCACACACTGATAGCAACACCACAGGAGAAATGCCAGCACAGGCATCCAGTATCCGTAGTTTCAGGTGCTGCACATCTCGTATCTTCACACCATAGACAATTGCCTTCAGATGACCCCAAAGATAAAAGTCTAAGGGGTCAGATCGGGAGACTTTAGGGGCCATTCAACTGGCCCACAATGACCAATCCACTTTCCAGGAAACTGTTCATCTAGGAATGCTCGGACCTGGCACCCATAATGTGGTGGTGCACCATCCTGCTGGAAAAACTCAGGGAACTTGCCAGCTTCAGTGCATAAAGAGGGAAACACATCATCATGTAGCAATTTCAAATATCCAGTGGCCTTGAGGTTTCCATTGATGAAGAATGGACCCACTATCGTTGTACCCCATATACCACACCAAACCATCACTTTTGTTGTTCCAACAGTCTTGGAGGGATCCATCCAATGTGGGATAGTGTCAGACCAATAGCGGTGGTTTTGTTTGTTAACTTCACCATTCACATAAAAGTTTGCCTCATCACTGAACAAAATCTTCTGCGTGAACTGAGGGTCCTGTTCCAATTTTTGTTTTGCCCATTCTGCAAATTCTGTGCACCGATCTGGGTCATCCTCGTTGAGATGCTGCAGCAGCTGGAGTTTGTAAGGGTGCCATTTGTGAGTACCTAATATCCGCCGAAGGGATGTTCGACTAATGCCACTCTCCAGTGACATGCGGCGAGTGCTACGCTGTGGGCTCTTGCTGAATGAAGCTAGGACAGCCACTGATGTTTCTTCATTAGTGACAGTTTTCTTGCATCCACATTTTGGCAAATCCGACACTGAACCAGTTTCACGAAACTTAGCAAGCAGTTTGCTAACTGTAGCATGGGAGATGGGTGGTCTCGTAGGGTGTCTTGCATTGAAATCTGCTGCAATGACCTGGTTACTGCGTTCACCAGATATCAACACAATTTCGATCTGCTCCTCACGTGTTAACCTCTTCAACATGTCAATGACTGTGAACAAAGAGAAAGTTGTAAATAACTCATGAAAGAATAACGTTACATTGAAACCAAGCACACTTCTTTTTCTTGTGACATTACCAATAGGTTTGATGTGTCACATGGCCTTATCCTATTGAAAAAACAAAAGTTGTATCCAAGATGGCCAACTTCTAAATAGCCACCATGGTCACCATCCATCTTGAGGAGTTTGCCCCCTCACATATACTAATGTGTCACAAACAGGACTTTAATATCACCAACCATTCCCATTTTATTACGGTGTATCCATATAAATGGCCCACCCTGTAGAATGGAAGGCAGAGCCTTCAGTTGTCAGGCCTCCCGTGAAACCAGGTCCCAGTTTAGATTTAGGACACAGTCCCTCTCTACAAACCCAGCTTACTGTGGTTCAGGTGACCCTGAACATCCCCCTTAGTTGTGCTGCAGTAGGCTTGGGCTGCTTGGGGACTTCCCATGCTGCGCTCAGCAATTCTCCTTCAATCCCCACATTTCACACTCTGTGTTTTTATGCCACTATTGCATCTCATTAACTTTTATTTACTCTCTCCTGTAAGTTATGTTTTGTTCAGTTTGTTGCTCGGTATCTCTCCTTTTCCCTCTCACTCCACAACAAGAGGGAGTTCTTCCTCCCTGACATTGCCAAGCATTTGCTCTTTCTAATATTATGAAGTCTTTTCAATACAAGATAAATGCCTTGAGATTACTGTATAATCAATGTGTCCTTTCAGCTCCCAGCGGTGGTCCAGAGGCTTCGAGAGAGGAAGTGGAAGGTGGGTGAGCTGCTGCACATGCTGCTGCGCTACTGTGATGTGAGCCACAGTCAGCCCGAGGCCAGAGAAGAGGCACTTGAGGCCAGCAAAGAACCTCACTGCATCTCCCTCTTCCAGTGGCTTCTGGAGCGCACCTAAGGCCTCTGTTTTTTTTCCCTCCTTGCTCTCCTCTCATTATTTCCAAACAGGGCTTTGCAACCTCTATGAGCCCCTAAAGGTTGCCCCACAAATCTGAACTCCCTCTCACAAATGTGGGCAGCACGTGTGTTGCATTGCGTGTATGGCATGCCATCTTTTCCCGTTTTCTTTTTTTGTTTTTTTTTTCTCCCCAGTTTCTGTTTTGTTGCTGCAGTTTCATCAGTTATCAGGCCTGTATGTGTAACCTGTGTTGATTTAATGAGGTGTCTCCTTTGCTCGCCTACACTATTGAATCAAAGGCCTCAGACCTTGCTGTGCTTAAGCTACAAGGAGAAGTGGGGGAAGACCCACCCGGTGTGTTTCCAGAGGGAGATGCAGTGTGTTGGGAGAAAAGACAGACTGGGAATCCCCACAGCTGCTGGGTGGATAATGTCATCACACCACCTCTCTGGTGGTATTTCCACATGTTGAGAGACCAACTGTACACGTGCACATATGCACAGACAAACACATTTTGATTATTAGAACCATTTCAAACTAGAAAAATTTGCATTTCCTGCAAAAATGCTGTGTGGATGCTGTAACGCTGAAGCTGTCTGCTGAAAATAGCTGAAAAAGATGAAAAGTTGCAAAAATTGTATGGTGGTGAAGAAACTGAAATTTTTGCTGAAAAGAGGTGAAATGTTGCCATGAGCAGGATTCGAACCTGGCCCTCCTGGCCTCAAGGCGGCTACTCATCTCACTGACCCAAACTCCCAAACTCGTTCTTACAAAAAGCAGAAGCAGAAGATGCTGAGATTTGTGCTGATAAGAGGTGAAAAGGCTGAAAATTCTGCTGAAAAGAGGTGAATGAGCAGAATTTCTGCTGAAAAGAGTTTTTTTTCTGAAAACAGCTGAAAAAGCTGGGATTTGTGCTGAAAAGGGGTGAAGAAGATAAAATTTGTGTTGAAAAGAGTTAAAAATGTTTAACTGTTAACTGAAAGAATTGTTGCCATTAGCGAGATTTGAACCCGGGCCTCCCAGTCTGAGGACTGGGTGGATGGGATGCTTTACAGCATCCACACAAATACATGAACACAATTCCGTTACTGTCTTGATCCACTAGAGTTGTGCTGCAGTAAGTACATTTAGCTTTTCTCTAAATGATTCACTACGCTGCCATACAGAGAGGTTGATAAAACTCTGTTTAAGCCCACCTCTGTAGTTTAATGAACTGTGCTGTCATTTTTGCGATGATGATCATGAGCAAATTTATTTGGCCACTGAATAAATAAGAGTTTTACCTAATACTGTAACCCTGCTTCTTCTAGTAGCAATCTACTTGGTTGTCATACTTAGTAAAATATTAAAGAGGAGAATGAGACATAGTGAGGATTTATTAAAAAAGAAAAGAAAAAATAATCTTTGTATGTATGTACAAGGATTATTTTTCTATTTCTTTTTATAGATGTAAATATAAATATGCCTTATTTTTTTGAAGGTGGAGTATCTAATCCAACATGAAATGCTGCTTTTACTTGTGGAGGAAATGGTCACTTTGGCTTACCGCTACTAAGCTGGGTGACTGATCACCCTCTGCAGTTCAGTAGTTAATTGCGTACGCCGGTCAGCTGTGTTAGTGGCCCTCGTCCAGTCTTGGGGAAGATCCAGTGACGCAGATAGCAGATCATTGAGTAATTAAAGACACCGGCTCTGTCTGCACGTCGTAAAACCGCAGGCTAGCAACATCTGCGTAGCTCAGGCCTGGACTCACACATTGCTCCACAGTCACCTCGAGGAGTCGACAAGTATGAATACCACAACTTCCGTACAGTAACCTGCCCCCCTACCCCCACCTCATCAGTGTAACACACACACCCTCATTACTCACCAGCCCCCACATGCACAACACTACCAGCTACTTGCTGAGAAGCACTTTTTTTTTTCTTACCCCCCCTCCCCTTTTGGACTTAGCCTGAGGAGAGACTGGGCGTTTCCTATCCCTCCTCTGTGGACCTAAAATCAATCTACAAATTAATGGGATACATTTGGATGTTTGTATTTATTTATTGTTGTTGTTGTTTGTTTTTTCTGTTTTTCCCCTAATGAGGGACTGAAGGATGACATGATGCTGCAAGGTCGTCAAATTTAAGTTTGAAACACTGTAATATACCACAGTCTCACATGTATTATTATAAAACTACGTGTTGTCGGTGGTGTTCGCCTGCATGGCTCAATCTAACTTTTAAAGCTTAACATTGTTACTCTCCTCCTCCTCCTTGTGCCGGCCTACAGTAATGTTGCAGCAGTGATTCATGTGTGTCCACACTGCCTCACAGTATGCTAGAGGCCTCTGCAGATGCCTTGTTTGTTCCTGCTTAAATCTCTAGGCTGCCCTATGGTCATATAATCTTAAAGGTGTTTGTTCTGTATGAATTGTTTACACATTACAATATTAATAGAAAAAAAATACAATGGATTTTTTATATATATATATATATATAAATAAAATGGGAGCAGAAATCACACATTGAAGTATTAACCTGAGAGGTGAGGGACAGTATATATACTGGTTTACATTAAAGGAATGTATTAAAAGTCACAGACACTTGAGTGCTTCACTGTATAGATTCTCTCCTGGTGTGACTGCCTAGTTTGTAGGACTTTCCCAGGTTTTTCCCAGCACCCTGCCCCTCTTCTTCTGTTTTCATTCTTGATCTACTTTACATTCCTGCTCACCCCACATGACCTACAGTAGCGCTAATGTTGTCGTATTTGTGAAAGCTGAATCTGAACCCGCTAAGACTGCTGTTTAGAAGCAGATGCCGTAAAATCTGTTTTTGTTACACTCGTTCCCATTGTTACTTTCTGCCTCCCTCTTTAACTCCTATTTTGGGGCGTTTATACAAGAAAAAAAAACAACAAAAAACATTCGAGAGTTGTACCTTACTTCTTCTCACTTGTGTATTTTCCTGCTTCCTTGTAAGATCCTGCCAAACAAAGATATTTAATAAATTATAATAAGTTATATAACAGTGAGTTCACTACTTGTTCTCCCAGTGGCATTGCTAAATAGTTTGCACATTCTAAGCTTGAAATCAGAAACTATACATTTATTTGTCAAAGCTTGGTGTGACAATAAAGCTTTTTCATGTGCTCTAGTTTTGTTTTTGTTTTGATTAATGTCTTAATGGTGAGAACACATCCATGTATCAGCACGCAGAGTATCGTTTCACATTGCTGAAGTGTTGTATTACAGGTATTGCAGGTAAAGTCTGCCAGTTTTCCGAAAAGGAAATGAACATATTTTTTTTGGCAGAAACATGCAGCCATTATGCTCTTTACTCGTGTTGTAAAAATGTTTTGTCTTAAATAATTAGAATTAGCATGAGAACTTTAATTTCAATGTTATTTTATCTGAAGGGGGGGTCCCTGCAATTTCCACCCTCTATTTGTTAACTTCAACAGCTTGTGGTACCAAAAAAAAAGGAAAACCCACTTTAATAGAAGTAATTCCTCAATAACCACACTGCAAACAATCTTTGACCAGATATCCTTCCTGTATATCTGAGCTTGGGACCAGCACTAGCAGTTTGCTAGTAGGAGTCCGCTCGTGTCTCTTCCAGGTGTTGAACTGGGGATCATTTAAACCTAAGTTGAATACATTAACCACTGTGCCACAGAACCTTTTTTGTTTTTCCAAGCTGCAACTAATCATTTAAAATCAAAAACAATCTTACTGTCAGCAAAGCACCTTACCAATTTGTTTCAAGCACTTGGATGAAAAGCATTTCTTGGATGCTGATTAAGGGTGAGTTTCTCACTGATGACAACCTTTGCTGCTGTTAAACTGCAGCTTCCTCCAGACCTAATATAAAGGTGTCACTTTACTAGGCGAGGCAGCTCTCCTCCTCACCATTATCTGTGCTGCATGTCTCAAAGAAAACAGAAGAGCTGTGTATCTATTGAATGATGGCTTCAATAACAGTTCATGGTTATGCCTGGATACGGCAGCACAAAACAACCATTGTTGCTGTGTGATTAGATTGTACCACACACACACACATTGGGTAATGTTTGGTACAATGGCCAGAGCCTGTCAGGATACAGCTCTCTTAGCAGCAGATGAATGGAGATGTCTGTCTGACACAGAGGAAGAAAAAAGACGAAAGAGAGAGGGAGGAGGGAAGGTGGGAATACCTAATTGCAGGCTTTATCGTGATAGATAGGGAGAGGAATGTGTCTGACAAGCACATCTTTGATCTCTTGAGTGTTGGCAAGCCTACTGACAGACAACAAGAGGCTCTTAGACCAACCATAGAAACATATGGGCTGCTCAGCTTGTGGGTGACCTGACTGAGTGATGTCATTTCCAGGAGCTTTCTTGAAATTAGGGAATAACTGTATGGGGGTAAAGAAAAAAGAGAAGGCATACTGAGAAAGACAGCATCCTTCCTATATTAGAAGTGACATGCCTTTCTATCACTCCTAATATTTCAGATCATCAAACAAATTTCAATATTAGACAAAAATAAGGTGATTAAACACAAAATGCAGCTGTCAAATTATGATTGTATTTATTAGGGGAAAAAAAAGCAATCCAAACCTACCTAGTCCTATGTGAAAAACTCATTGCCCCATAAGCCTAATGGGTGGTTGTGCCACCCTTTGCATCAATAACTGCAATCTGAAAAATAACTCTTTCATATCCTTTTGGAGGAATTTTGGCTCATTGGAACATGAAATTTCAATGGATCTCAATCTGACTTAAGTCTTAAGTTTTTGTTATGCAGGTCTCACTACCATTTTGTGAACCTTCCCTTTTGCTCTTGTTGCTATCCCTCCGTCACATATCAGCCCTAACACTTGTCTCCACCTACTCCACCCTGCCTGCGTTCTCTTCTGCACCTCTCGTGTGCACTGCCTGTTGTCCCCTGTAATTTAAACTCATCTACCTTAAGGCCCTCTGCTCTTTACAACTTCACTTTCCTACCCGCCTCCCTCTCATGCTTTCACATGTATTTTTTTTTCATTCCTCTGCTCTCCTCCACCTCCTCCCTACTCTCACTACAGATCACAATACCATCTGCAAACATCATAGTCCACGAAGACTCCTGCCTGAACTCATCAGCCAGCCTGTCCATCACCATCACAAGCAAGAAGGAGCTCAGAGGCGATCCCTGATGTGATCCCACCCCATCTTGTACATAAACGGCTTCATCAACATGCTTCATCAACACTTTTTAGCGATTTAAGTATCTGTTCATTCCTTACATTTAAATTTACCTTACAGGTGTTTGTCATGATTTGTTTTTTTTCTAATCATTACGCATCAGCATTAGTTTGGGCAATCTATTTTTTAACAACTCTTTCAGCCATTTATCTATGCCTGCATGTTTTTAATGGAGTCTGTGTCTGGGATGCCTGATTTTACTTCATGAATACGTTAAGATGAATTAATCCATAGATTTTTTTTTTTTAAATTAATTTAACAGTACCAAAACCCATATAGACTAACACCACCATTTCACAGTATGCCTATTAATATTATCCTACTTATAACATTTTAAACCCTTTCTTTCTCTTCTTGACGGTGGAAGCTATAGAAATGTTATCGGTTTATGTACTGGATATGTGAGAAAGCAACACCATGGTTAGGTGACACACATTATTCTTACGTACAATGCGTCAGTTTAAGGTGACCACATGCAGCTGGGATGAAACTTGGTTACGGATAAGACTCATGCTAAAACATGACCACAAAAACCTCAATCATAGATTGCAACAGAGATGAGGCCACAGGAATGTCACTCTGACACAAAAGCAGAAAATCAGATACTTTTATTAATCAGTTCTGAGAAGTGCACACACACACACACGCACAATGTTGTCAGCGTAGCAATATGTATAGCAGTTACTGTGTAGAATATAATCACTCAGCAATGTAGGGAGACAGACAGGAGCCCAGTACCATAATACCCTCTGTCTGTTCCACAGTAGTGTGGGCTGATGTCTGACACACACAGTCTCTGACATCATATAGGCAGGGTTCTGGCTGGGTGCATCCTCTCGGGTTCCCCCCACTGTGTCGACACTGACATCACTTCCCTCTCAACAGCAACAAACGGCTGGGTTGTTGGGAGAGTCCACTGGATGAGGGGAGAGGAGGGGGTACGTTTGACTCAGACCCATGGAATCCATGATATACTGTACTAGGCTTTGTGCTGGAAAGGGGAAAACCAGCTACATCATCTAGTCTTTTGTTTACTTCAGTCTTTTTTCTTCTTGATGCATCTGCTCTTTCTTTCATCACCATGGACTAATAGGTGTGCTTGCCTAATGGGCCAAGAAGCTGAATCACTGAGGTGGTCTAAGGTCACGCTGGAGAGCAATGAGGCATTTCAACAGTTTCTGACATGATAATTCAGAAATTAATTTTCTCCTGGATCGTGAGATCAATTGTTTTTAGGCGGAGGTTGCAGTCTTGCCATCCAAAAAGCTCAGAATCCAAGTGTAATACTGAAAATGTTTATGGATTGGAAGATGTAATCATTTGGATCTTATTGCAGCTTTTCTACTGGGTGTCTGAAAGAGGGCCATTCAAACTATTTACATTGCACACCACTTGCTTGCACCTGTCTACATACAGCCACCACCTGTATTGGAATTAATATATTTTCTTATTCTTTAACACCTTCTTTATGGTGGGCAATGAGCTTCTTCTCATTGTTTATTACTGTTTGAACTGATTTTGAAGAAGATGTAGTAAAGTATTAGTTTTTCACAATTATTTTGACTCACATAGCAAATACTTCACTTATTTCAGTGTTTTCCATCTACAACCTGTGATTCAGTAGCTAGTTGAACCACCTGTAGCAGCAGTAACTTGAAGTAATCACTTTCTGCATGACTCTCATATCACTGTGGAGGAATTTTGGCACACTCTACTTTCTTTCTTATCCTTTCTTCAGTTTATAGAGGTTTGTGTATGTGCAGCTCTCTAAAGGTCCTGCCACAGCATTTCAGTAAGGTAGGTATCTGAATTTTGACTGATCCATTATGTCACCTGGATTGTTTTCTTTCAGACATTCTGTTGTAGATTCGCTGCTGTGCTTGGGATCATTGTCCTGTTGCATGTCCTAATTTTGGTGAAGCTTTAGCTGCTTCAGCTCTGTTATACAGATGCGTTCATGGTCAACTCAGTGCCTGCTAGGTGCCCAGTCGCTGCAAAAACAAGCCCAAATCTGGACCTCTCCACCACCGAGCTTCACAGTTGTTGTGCTGTTATGTTGTATTTAGTTTCCTCCAGACATGATAATGTGTATTATGGCCAAACATCTCCATTCTGACCTGCAAACTGGCAAACCATCTGATTTTGATAAGCTAATTGAGTGCATTTGATTATTGTGTAATGATAACACGTTAGACTTACATGAAAAATCCAGAAACTGTCCTTCTGAGACACAACCTAAACCTTGCCTCAGCGGGAACAAGCCACCCTACAGTACCATAATAACTTTCCTATAATGGGAAAGTTGTGTCAGAGAGAGCATAATAACCACAGGGATCTATCTGATCGGAAACCTCTTTAAGAGGGTAATATCATTTTCTAATTTTATGAAATACCTACATCTTCACAGGGTGACCTAAAAGGATCCTGTGCAAGAATGCAACATGGCACAGCAGTGGTAACTCTATAAATTATTCATGACTTGATGCAGAGACGGTATCCTGCTGGTGTATCACAGTCTTTACTTTTCAGCACAGTCACAGTTTTATAGTTAAATCACACTAAGGTCGAATTTTGCTTTCACAGCTGCGGGAACATTTTAATTTTGTTGTTTTATCCATTTAAAATATTAAAAAAGGTTCAGAGATTTTTTTTTTTTGCAGTTAAAGTACTGCAAAACTCCAACACCTCCCCATGCACACACACCACTCCCAGCCCCCACCGTCTGACTCCCATTGATAAATGAAACTTGGCAGCCTTGTAAACATATTGGATATCCTGCTGTGATGTTTTTGCTGATGTTATGGTAACACAAATTGCGGCAGACCTCTTTAATCCTTTTGACTTCATGACTAAGGTCACAACTAATGAAAGATCCCATGCAGTCACTGCCAGGGAGTTGGAAATGTTCATTTTTCAAAACGTGAGCACAACACTACCCATGACATTTCCCTGCTATTGTCTGCTTATTTCCAGGAGTGACCACACAGTGATGCTGTAACTATGAGTGTGTGTGCATAAGCTGGACAATAACTCAGGCACATCAACTCCCAGGGCACCTCAGACCCTGGCACAATGAAAACAATCAGCGTGGGAGCGAAGGGATGGAGACAATTATGAAAGCGAGAGGGGGGGAACAGCGAGAGATAAGAGTTTATGTCAGAAGGAACAGCTGAATCATGTGTGAATTGAGTGTTTATCTGAAAATGAGCAGACAGAGCAGACCTTGGGTGGAGGGGAAATATCATAGTCAAGAGGGGCCGCCGGTGTTTCCCAAACCGATAGCTCTGTTTTGACTCGTTGAAGATTGAAAACAGCCGTTGGAGCTCTGTGTGGACCTGGTAACATGGTAAATAAAATTAGATATTATCTGTGAAGACGAGTAGTAAGTCTGTCTGACTCATAAAAACAACAAATACCTCACAACTGCACATGCACACTACACATCGTTGTTCCCACTTTGGAGGAAAGGAAAACAGCAGGAGCAGGTTTTCAGTGTTTAATCTAAGAGGTGTTGCTTCATCTGCTGTTGTGTCTCTCCTCATCTTCTGTCAGTTCACACCCACTGCTGTGTTGACTCAGTAGTGAGCACAAGTTCAGCTTTGAAAGACAACACACGAATGAGGAAACATCTTGACGAATCATATCTTCCTTCCTGATGGCCTCGGGGAGTTCCGAATACACACCTTACCCTGGAGATAACAGTTTGGTGTGGCTTATTTGGGCCAAGCTGAGCCACTCTGATGACCACAGAGAGGAAGTGAAGGTCAAGTCTGGGAGAGCCTTGCAAAATGGCCAAATGAATAAAAGTTGTCTCATGCTGATGTCACGGCTGGTGCACATCGGTGCTTTTCCTCTTCCCCCATTGTCTTCCTTCACCCCTTCTGAGCTTAACTCCACTGCAGCCAGACTGGCTGTTGATCTTTTATTTTGTTGGATTGAATGCTTTGCAAGAGAGATGTGGTTTGGAGTTTAAGAAAGTTCTAGCGAACATCCAAAATGTCAGTTTTGCTGTTTATGCTTCATTTTTGCATTACTTTTTACCGTCTTCAACAATTTATTCATTGATTAAAGCTGTCAGCAGCTTAGCCACAAGCTATGGTAACTGATTTAACTTTCTTTCTTCTTCTTTTTCAACCACTTTCACTTCTTGCTTCAAATGACAGCCTTTATTAAAAAGAAACAAAACCGGTCACTTATTACAATAACAGGTAACCTACACGTCTTGTAAGCAACTCTTTGTTACTCTTTAGTTAGTAAGTGGGCCGGAATGATTCAGCATCTTTGGCATCTGTAATTAATACAAGTACAAATTACTTGTATTGATTACAATATCTCAAATATCTCAAAATGTTTTATATCAATATATTTGTGATTTCATTTTGTTATGGAGGGAGGTCTATGCTAAATACCAATTGCAACAATTCAACTATTATCACTTACTAGCTGCCAAAATTATTGGCAGTTACATGAAAGTTTGCAAAAACAGGAAATCTCATTATGATAATTCAATGAACTGTGAGAAATCAATGGAAATCACAAATAAATTTATGTTAAACAACTTATATTCACACAACAGCATAGATCTGAAACACAAATGTATAAATTCCTCTATAGACAGTGAAGTAATTGCTGCAAGATTATTCAAATGTGCAAAATGACAGGCACTTATTTAGCAATATAGCACTGAGACTCAGACTGATTGCAGCATGTAGGCAATCTGGCTCTGTTTATAAATTAGACCGCAAACTCTTGTCAATTTGTCTGAGAGTGATTGCAGTCAGTGTGAGTCCTACTATGATCGTTTTAATACCTTCCCACTGAAACTAAAAGTGGTTGCTGCAACTACTGGCAATAGACTGGAGAAAGATAGAAGAAATATAGGGCAAAAGAAGAGCCTGCTCTTAATTTTCAAATTTCAGGGCGGGACAGCAAATTCCCTTTTATCATTACAGATCTAGACAAAGCTTACAATGAGTCATATCATTAATCAGACTGTAGATCTGTAATGATATCTTGTTGAAGTTACTAATTTATAAGATACTCACATACCAAATGGTGATGATGATTTAAAGGCTGTGTGAGAATACTGGACAGTATAAACATATGCTAGCTATGGAATTATAACATTTCCAGTATTATGGAAAAGTTTACATTAATGGACTCATTTGGCTTAGTACAGGATGGGCTCACTGTCAGTTTAGGTCAAAGATAATGATCATCCGTTTAGATTCTTTAGCATCGCTTGCCAAATTCCTAAATGACTGGGCTTGGTTGGAAAGCAGCCATGGCAGTAGGCTATAAGTCATGTAACATCAGCTAATATGTTTTAGAATTAAGCTGGCCAAATACTCAAAGAGAAAGCCTTGTAGTCCCTGTCCATTAAGAAACAAATCTACCAAATCAACAAACCAGTTTTGGGAGATATTTAGAACTGAGTCATTTTTCCATGCTACACAGCTCCACTATATCCCATTGTTCCCGCACTCCCACTCTTTATCGGCTTATACTAACCACCTGACTACATTATAATAATAATCATAATAGTTAATGCTTATCATGGCAGGTTAGACAGTTCTCTAGCTAGCATTACCGTTAAGTATACCAACATGACTAGACATTTAAATAAAGAAACCACCTTACCTTAAGGCTAACATTAATAAAATACTGGCTAATGTTATACAGGAATATTACATTGCATTAACTGTGAAGATCAAATTTAAGCTTATGAGCTTAGAGCTCATTACCTGATGTTAAATAGTGGAATCACATTTTATTTTTATCTAAGTTTTATACTCACCAGCTATGTTGTTAGCTACCTCAGTTCACATGACAGCAACTCAATGCATTTAGGCATGAAGACATGGTCAAGATGACCTGTGGAAGATCAACTCGAGCATCAGAATGTGGAAGAAAGGTGTTGTGCCCATACAAGACAAGCTGGTCTGAGCATTTCAGAAACTTGTAGTAAAAAGTGCTCAGTTAGAGTAAAAAAGTACTGCTTAAACTGACCCACAACTAAAGAAATATCAGAGTCTGAGGCTGGCAGTAGTGGTGCAATAGTGTGGTTAATATTTTTTTGGCTGACCAGTAGTACCAGTTGGGTAATGTTTAAATGCCACAACCACCTTAGCAGTTTCTGCCCATATCCACCTCTTTATGACCACAGTGTACCCACCTTCTAATGGCTGCTTCCAGCTGCATAACATCAACAATGCCACTCAAATCATCTCAAACTGGTTTCTTGAACACAGCAATGAGTTCACCATGCTCAGATGGCCTCCACAGTCACCATAATCGCAATCCAACAGAGCTCCTTTGGGCTGTGGTGGAATAGGAGATACATATCACGGATGTGTAGGTGTTTTATTAATCTTAACCAACTACTGCACCCATTCATCTACCATATTTATTTAATTATTCTGATCAATTGTTGCATTTTGCTAACTAGAAAGTGCTTCTGTCTTTTATTGAAATTCAGTGTGACCATACCTGATAAATACAGCCTAATCTTTATGTCAATCAAAAATCATGACCAGTGCCGTTTCTTTTTGTATTTTCACTGGAAAACACTCCACTGGTATCTCTGTTTAGAAAAGAAAACTGTTGACATTTAAGACTGAGAGCTGGGATGAAAGATGGAGGCAGGGCAGGAAAGTGGAAGCAGCTCAGGATGAAAGCATTTAGGAGTGCTAGTGTCTGTATCATAGATAATTACTGGTCTTTGAAAATCCTATTGGCATTGGCTTTCCTCTCCTGACAAAGCATGAAGCCTCCATCTGGGTTTTTCTGTCCTTATGAATTTTTGTTGATTCTATGGGAGGTTTGTTTCAGAGACCGGTTTGTTTTCTCTTGTTACACATTTGCAGTGGCAAAAAGGTAACGTATTACACTCTGCTCATCACTTTTCCTAAAAGTAATGTAGTATGTTATTTAATTACTTCCAGGAGAAATGAATTTTTGACATTGCTTGATACATTACTTTTTTAGTCCATAACATGATCTGAATTGCACTGTCACAACTGTCTGCTGTTGGTACCCTTTGGAACATATTTATAATAACTATAACTGCTTCATTCATGAAATACGTTAAAATAAATAACACTTTGCTGTGCATTGATCTGTGCTGCAGATTCTCCCGGTGTCGCTTGTCATTTTAGTGTTTCCCTCCACACAGTGCAGAAGTGCCTGCTCTTATAGTCTGCTAAGTCTTTACCCCGACTCTCCCACACTCCCCAGCCCACTCACATCAACTGAAACAGGATCTGCCTAATGGTCTGGAATATCCCTGTTTGGGCTGATCATCACTCCAATTTTCTTTTCAAATATGTAGTTTTGATAAAACCACAGCCTGGTGTGATGTGAGGGCCGGGGTGGGGGTGGGGGGGGGGTGTAAACACTGGGGTTGCTATGGAGGCGGCAGCCCAAGAAGTTCTTGAGCTACGAGCAAAGCAATCAAAAAGGCAATGTGTGTGTGTTTGACTGTGTCCATGTGTGTGTGTTTTATTGCAGACTTGGAGTGACCTTCTTACCACAGAGGATGTGGGAGTGAGAGGAAAGAGACAATTCTTTGCTCTTCGTGTGTCTTAAAGAGCAGTCTCTCGATCAGATAAAAGACCCCAAAAAATAAACAGTGGAAAAATCCAGCCTTGTTCTATCCTCAGGGTTCAGGGTCTCTCTAAAGTCTGAATGACCTTGAGAAGATAAGTTGTTGTCAATCAAATCCTACTACAACAGCTGTGCTCAGGATGCGTGCCATCAAATATTTATGCCAGGCAGCAGTGCAACCATTTCCTCATATCTGGCTTCTCTAGTTCATGCATTTCTACCCTTCTGGTTTGAAAAACAGGCTGAATCCAGTGGAATCATTCTGGTTGCTTTGAAGTTGAAATAGCAATGGGCAGAACCATATTGACCAGACCCTGCTCACTGTGACTCCACAGTCCTGCACTTTATGAACCCTGCACTTTAACCCATGCCCTTCCCTCCAATGGGATAAGTTGTCGACGTCACAGTTTCACAAAAAAGTCTGAGGTTGCAGAGTTCAGTATCATAGTGAGTATACAGACACGTTTTACTAGTAATACACTTAAAACCAGAGATAATGAGTTGCTCATAACAATGTAAGAGTTGGCCGGTGGCAAAGGTAAACACCCCGTCTCAAGTTTTATCTTTGCATGCAGTTATATTGGCACTTTTGGGTTTCTCTTTCTCTTCCTCTCTTTGTCTCTCATTCATATTTCATCTCATTTTTCTTCTTCTTTGTAGCAGCTACGGGGCTTTTGGCCGTCTTTCATCATCTGAAAGAGCATCCAAATCCACTCTGTGGCTGTAGGCTTACATAGCAAAACACAGGGGTATGGATATCACTCAAACACACATTCATGCATGTGCACGTGCACTTGAGAACCAAGTGTGGGCTTACAGTCCAAACAAACACACGTTAACCTGAACACTGCTGTTTCTCTACTGCAGCGGCGAGCTTGTGACTCCTGGAGGAAATTGCTGAGGGCACAGGAAACCCACAGCTAAACACAGGTTCTCACGGTGTATTAATGAGCCCCTGACTGAGAGATGAGGACTTTATACCACAGAGCCGATACCAAGAGCAGTCGACGGCCAGCCAAGTGTGGGAAGTTGCTGGAGCCCTGACACGGGGTTTGAAAGGTCTCGTAGGTGAAGTCTACGTCGTTGCTGGTTTTGCTCTGACGCAGCATCAGGAGAAACTCCAGTCCTTGTGCTACATTTCAGAAGCAAAACATCAACAGAGGCAGTTCTATACAAGCATCGTAAAAACAAGAGTAATAGTAAGAGAGGGGGGGAATGTGGTTACACTACAACATAACCAAAATCATGTGTGTGGTTTTATGAAGTCAATAATGATGGAGTATTAAATGATTGTAGCGCCATAGTTTGATGGTATGAGCGGGGGGGGGGGGGGGGGGGGGGGGGGGGGGGGGGGGGGAGAAGGGAACATGGGGGTGTGTGGGCACATATGAAAAAGCCAGCCTTCTCCCATGAACTCCTCTGGCACCCAGAACTTGGATTTCGCAAACGCGTTCAACCTACTACAACCACCCCTTCCCTTCTATTGTCACTACTGGTGCCTAAAATAACTCATGTTCCTAAAGGAGGCTCGTTTTCTGCTGGGTTTTCAAATACTACAGTGTTGTTCTGCTGGCACTAGGAAAACAGGAGAGGTTAGGGAGGTCACCCTCTGGGCTAACAGGAGCCACTGCCATGTTTAGATGCTGCAACAACCACGATATATAACCACTGGACAGTCTGTGGACACACAGCCTTAATGAGGTGGTCCAACCGTAGCATATAACATTATCCCATTGTGCATGTTTTTAGAGAACGCTGGTGCAAGTGGATTATAATAGAGCACGAAGAGGAATTAATAGCATTCTCATATTTTTTAGATGCATAGCTAAAGTGACATTGCTTGGCATTTCCACAGCTAGACGATGCGTAAACTGTAGAATCACTTTTTCAGTCACTGAAAGCTGCAGTAATCAACACTGAGTATTAGAAGTGTATTATAAACTATGTTTAATGGTAGAAGTGGATGCTCGGAAAGGAAAAAATAGGAGAGTAATTTGCCAGTAAATGTTTGGGTTTTAGGCCTATAGTGCTCGTGTTGTGATTCATTCCTCCAATGCTTATCGAGTTACCAGCTTGAATTAGCTTTTTTAGGAAAAAAAGCTTTGACAAAGTAACATGTCCAGAGCTAAGTTAGTAACAGGCGGGTAAATAGAGTGGTACATGTAATAGCTAGGTAGACAAATATTACCCTCTGAGTTTTTGAAACCAAAACAGAGCTAATATTGGCCTTTCATTCATTGGGTGGTCAGAAACAGGACCCAAAGTAAATGTTAGCATTCATCTGTCACTGCTAGATATGGAATATATGTTGTAAATGTGGCCTGCAAAGCAAGTGTTACAGTCACTGTGTGGCTAAAAATAAATTAATATAGCTTTAAATAAATAGTTTGACATTTTAGAACTTGTGTTTACTCTCTTTCTTCAACACCACTATGTAGTGCTGTGAAAAAGCAATTGCCCGACTCCTGTTTTTTTCTTCTTCTTTGTCTGGCACACACAAATGTTTCAGATAATCAAACAAAGTTTAATATTAGACAAAAATAATCAGAGTAAATACAAAATGTAGATTATAAAAGCTGATGTAATTTATTAGGGGAAAGAAGCTATCTAAACTCACCTAGCCCCGTGTGAGAAAGTAATTGCCCCATAAACCTAATAAGTGGTTGTACCACTCTTGGCAGCAAGAACTATAATCAAATATTTATGGTAACTGTAAATTTGTCATTCGTCTTTGCAAAATTGTTTTAATTTAGCAGCAAAACAACCCCAGACCATCACACTACCACCACCATGTTTGACTGTCCATCTTCCAGATCTTAAAGATGTTTTTTCACCTCAGGATTCTTCCATGGACGTCATTTTTGCCCAGTGTCTTTCTTATTGTTGAATCATGAATATGAACATGAGGCCTACAGTTCTTTAGATGTTCTTTTGTGACTTCTTGGATGAATCTGCTCTAGGTGGGCACTTGAAAAATAAAATTTTTTGGACTCTTCTGGCAGATGTGAGAGTGCTAATAATCATCTAACCTGAAGAAAAATCATTACAAATTTGATGAGCTAGAGATACAAAAGAGAAGAAAAATTCCATCCATCCATCTTCATCCGCTTTATCCGAGGCCGGGTCGCGGGGGCAGCAGCCTAAGCAGAGAGGCCCAAACCTCCCTCTCCCCAGCCACCTCCTCCAGCTTATCCAGGGGAACACCAAGGCGTTCCCAGGCCAGCGTGTCCTAGATATAATCTCTCCAGCGTGTCACCGGGTCTGCCCCGGGGCCTCCTCCCGGTGGGACATGCCTGGAACACCTCACCTAGGAGGCGCCCAGGAGGCATCCTTGTCAGATGCTCGAACCACCTCAGCTGGCTCCTTTCGATGTGGAGGAGCAGCGGCTCTACTCTGAGCCCCTCCCGGATGGCCGAACTTCTCACCCTATCTCTAAGGGAGAGGCCAGCCACCCTTTGGAGGAAGCTCATTTCTGCAGCTTGTATCCACGATCTCGTTCTTTCGGTCACTACCCAGAGCTCGTGGCCATAGGTGAGGGTAGGGACGTAGATCGACCGGTAAATTGAGAGCTTCGCTTTTACACTCAGCTCCCTCTTCACCACGACGGACCGGTGCAGCGTCCGCATTACTGCAGCTGCAGCCCCAATCCGTCTGTCGATCTCCGGCTCCCTTCTCCCATCACTGGCGAACAAGACCCCGAGATACTTGAACTCCTCCACTTGGGGCAGGAACTCATCCCCGATGAAGGGGATGAGTTCATTTTAAAAGGGTGGAGTGGGCACTCCACCCTTTTTTTCATGAGAACCATGACCTCAGATTTGGAGGTGCTTCACACTCGGCTGCGAACCGTTCCAGTGCGAGCTGGAGGCCCTCACCTGATGAAGCCAACAGAACCACATCATCCGCAAAAAGCAGAGATGAGATTCTGAGGCCACCAAAGTGAAAGCCCTCCGCCACTTGGCTGCGCCTAGTGAGAAGAAAAATTATACATACAAATTATACATCAAAGTTCAGAGCAATTACAGCAATCTAACTTCACCATCAGGAAGGAGAATATTTTCAAAAGTCATGACAGAAACACGTATCAACTACTAGCTGAAAAAGAATTGCTTCATTTACGTCATTTGACAAACAGCTGTAAATTGCGACCTTTGTTGTATCAATGGTGATAGTGTAGAAAGCTTTTGTTTACTGTTCAAAACTCTGGATTGTTACACGAGGTGCACATAATTAAAAGGCTGAACACTGATTCCCTTCATACAACTGTGGTAAGTGTCACAGTACCTGAATGGTGAGAGGAAATTTGAAATATGTTTGTTCATGCAGGAAGGCCTATTATGGATATTTGTGGTCAGACTTATGAATCACTATGACACTGTGTTTTTGTATTAGTTATTCCACTGCTGCAATAGTGGAAATCCAGACTTGCTGTCATCCGTCTTCTGTGTCCAATTAATTTTCATAAAAATTCTATCTTTTTTAAACAAGCTTTTAAGATAAAACAAATCATTTTACTAAGCAAGTTCTTTTTGGAAAAGAAGGGGGAATGCCTGTTTTGGTCAAATCAGGAAGAATGTCTGTTCTGAATGTTTGAATGAGACAAAAATGTGTTCAATCTAAGTATTAAAAATAGAGAATAAACACTTAATGGTTTCTTGTTCACAAACACATGCATGAATTTAAAAGATGTTTAAGATATTTCCCCTCGCCATCTCCCTCCTAAAGAATTGCACTGTCACACAGCTCACACTGCTAGACTGCAACTGCACTTTATGTACATTCTGTGGTATTCATTCACTTCTGTCATCCTGTATTTTATGTATATAAGATTTAGACTGGTTATTTATGGTTGGTTTATACGCCTTTGTGTATGTATGTGTGCATATGTGCATACTTATACATCTATCTATCTATCTATCTATCTATCTATCTATCTATCTATCTATCTATCTATCTATCTATCTATGTGCATACATGTGTGTATTGTGCCATTTACATATAGTTACATATTGTTGTAATTGACATTGCTGTGCTTGAGAGTCACCATCTATCGGAACCAAATTCCTTGTATGTGTTTGCGCACATACATGGCCAATAAACGTGATTCTGATTGTGATTCCACTGGTGACATCCTACATGGCGCCACATTCATATGGATTTGCCTGGATCCCTTTCAGCAGAAGAAGAAGAACCCACATTCATCTGTACTACAACCAGTTCTACTCACAGTAGCTTCAAGAAACCACCACTCCTATTGACACAGCTACTGACATCTACTGGTGGGATTTTACACACTGTAACTTCATATGGTAAAAATATGTAATTTATACATGAAATGTTTGATACCAGGAGCAATCAAAGTGATTTATATAACATGACACATTCACAATGATACTCACAAGCACTTTTTTCACTTAAGTGCTATCTATCATTTTTTTGTTATATTTCTAACATTTAGATACATTCATACTCTGATGGAGGCATTGGAGAGCAAGTTGTCGTATCTTTTCCAAGGATATTTGGCATGCAGACTGGAACAGCCAGTCCACCAACCTTCTGATCAGTAGATGACCTGCTCGCTCTACCCCCTGAACTTCAGCCACCCACTCATGACTTGTGTTCTCCCAAGTCTAGGACTAGAGTGGAATCACTGACAAGAATTTGCAACTATTTACATTGCCCAAACTATAGTATCAAAAGTACTTTCTGCATGTCTCCAAAATTCAATTCAATTCAATTCAATTTTATTTATATAGCGCCAAATCACAACAAATGTCGCCTCAAGGCGCTTCATAGATACAGAGAAAAGCCCAACAATCATATGACCCCCTATGAGCAAGCATTTTGGCGACAGTGGGAAGGAAAAACTCCCTTTTAACAGGAAGAAACCTCCGGCAGAACCAGGCTCAGGGAGGGGCGGCCATCTGCTGCGACCGGTTGGGGTGAGAGAAGGAAGACAGGATAAAAGACATGCTGTGGAAGAGAGACAGAGATTAATAACAGATATGATTCAATACAGAGAGGTCTATTAACACATAGTGAGTGAGAAAGGTGACTGGAAAGGAAAAACTCAATGCATCATGGGAATCCCCCGGCAGCCTACATCTATTGCAGCATAACTAAGGGAGGATTCAGGGTCACCTGGTCCAGCCCTAACTATATGCTTTAGCAAAAAGGAAAGTTTTAAGCCTAATCTTAAAAGTAGAGATAGTGTCTGTCTCCCGAATCCAAACTGGAAGCTGGTTCCACAGAAGAGGGGCCTGAAAACTGAAGGCTCTCCCTCCCATTCTACTTTTAAATACTCTAGGAACAACAAGTAGGCCTGCAGAGTGGGAGCGAAGTGCTCTAATAGGGTGATATGGTACTACAAGGTCATTAAGATAAGATGGGGCCTGATTATTTAAGACCTTGTATGTGAGGAGCAGGATTTTGAATTCAATTCTGGATTTAACAGGAAGCCAATGAAGGGAAGCCAAAACAGGAGAAATATGCTCTCTCTTTCTAGTCCCTGTCAGTACTCTTGCTGCAGCATTTTGGATTAACTGAAGGCTTTTCATTTCATTAAGAATTAGACCACAGAGGGTTAAAAGAGAAATAGTTGATCTGCAGTTCCAGATGAAATGGAAAAAAATGTGAAAAATGTTTTCTTACATGTTGTTTCATGTCTCCTCCATTGCAGTTTTTACACACAAGCCCAAATGGCATTGAAACCCGCTAATAAACATACTCAAATTCTTGCTCCATTATGTTTCGGTCAATCTCGCATCAAGCTGATAAACTTACAGTGGGGCAAAAAAGTATTCAGTCAGCCACCGATTGTGCAAGTTCCCCCACTTAAAATGATGACAGAGGTCAGTAATTTGCACCAGAGGTACACTTCAACTGTGAGAGACAGAATGTGAAAAAAAAATCCATGAATTCACATGGTAGGATTTGTAAAGAATTTCGTAAATCAGGGTGGAAAATAAGTATTTGGTCACCTCAAACAAGGAAAATCCCTGGCTCTCACAGACCTGTAACGTCTTCTGTAAGAAGCTTTTCTGTCCCCCACTCGTTACCTGTATGAATGGCACCTGTTTGACCTCATCATCTGTATAAAAGACACCTGTCCACAGCCTCAACCAGTCAGACTCCAAACGCCGCCATGGCCAAGACCAAAGAGCTTTCGAAGGACACCAGGAAAAGAATTGTAGACCTGCACCAGACTGGGAAGAGTGAATCTACAATAGGCAAGCAGCTTGGTGTGAAAAAATCAACTGTGGGAGCAATCATCAGAAAATGGAAGACATACAAGACCACTGATAATCTCCCTCGATCTGGGGCTCCACGCAAGATCTCATCCCGTGGGGTCAAAATGATCATGAGAACGGTGAGCAAAGATCCCAGAACCACACGGGGGGACCTGGTGAATGACCTGCAGAGAGCTGGGACCAAAGTAACAAAGGTCACCATCAGTAACACACTACAACGGCAGGGAATCAAATCCCGCAGTGCCAGACGTGTTCCGCTGCTGAAGCCAGTGCATGTCCAGGCCCGTCTGAAGTTTGCCAGAGAGCACATGGATGATACAGCAGAGGATTGGGAGAATGTCATGTGGTCAGATGAAACCAAAGTAGAACTTTTTGGTATAAACTCAACTCGTCGTGTTTGGAGGAAGAAGAATACTGAGTTGCATCCCAAGAACACCATACCTACTGTGAAGCATGGGGGTGGAAACATCATGCTATGGGGCTGTTTTTCTGCCAAGGGGACAGGACGACTGATCCGTGTTAAGGACAGAATGAATGGGGCCAAGTATCGTGAGATTTTGAGCCAAAACCTCCTTCCATCAGTGAGAACTTTGAAGATGAAACGAGGCTGGGTCTTCCAACATGACAATGATCCAAAACACACCGCCCGGGCAACAAAGGAGTGGCTCCGTAAGAAGCATTTGAAAGTCCTGGAGTGGCCTAGCCAGTCTCCAGACCTCAACCCCATAGAAAATCTGTGGTGGGAGTTGAAAGTCCGTGTTGCTCGGCGACAGCCCCAAAACATCACTGCTCTTGAGAAGATCAGCATGGAGGAATGGGCCAAAATACCAGCTACTGTGTGTGCAAACCTGGTAAAGACCTATAGTAAACGTTTGACCTCTGTTATTGCCAACAAAGGTTATGTTACAAAGTATTGAGTTGTATTTTTGTTATTGACCAAATACTTATTTTCCACCCTGATTTACGAATAAATTCTTTACAAATCCTACCATGTGAATTCATGGATTTTTTTTTTCACATTCTGTCTCTCACAGTTGAAGTGTACCTCTGGTGCAAATTACTGACCTCTGTCATCATTTTAAGTGGGGGAACTTGCACAATCGGTGGCTGACTAAATACTTTTTTGCCCCACTGTATCTGATATCACTCTTGCATTGACGTTGCCCCCATCCATCTATCTAAGTGGTATCTTTTTGGCATGACATGGGATTGTTTTGCAATCAGTTCTTCATGTCAAACCAATACTGAAACTGGCAGAGCATCAGGAGGATGCTAAAGCTTGATTCCAGACACCATGGGATGCCCTGCTTGCCTGTGTTGACATATCAGCACTGTCTTGCGAAAATTTTTTGGAAGAACAGACCCAACTATACCTTAAACAGCAGCTTGAAATAACTAGATTATGCAGAAAAAAATGCTTACATATGCACTAAAATAACACTTCAAACAATATTTATTAAAGAGTAAGAAACACAGGGCTTGACCATAATGTGACATGTGGGAATGAGGTTGGGGAAGATGAAGCTACAGGAAGTATGAAGTCTCTAAAGATGTTAATAGTGTAAATCAGTGCACACTGGAAAATTACCAACCCTAGCTAATGTTGTCTAATGTTGTTTTGCTAAACAATAATGTGAATTTGCCTCTAATGTGTTTCAGTTTAACAAAACTGACAATTTAATAGAGTATTAAGGCATCTCTAAACAAAATTAATGAGAGGATCAGCTGTTGTCGATCAACAATACAAAGTGACATGTCTTTATGGAAGAGAAAACAGCAGAATAACAGCTAATTTCCAATATTTTTTAAGACAAGGAATCAATACCACCCCTTGCTTCAGCTGCACAG